>NW_001889920.1:33745-34707 GCF_000143565.1 Laccaria bicolor S238N-H82
GGCATTGGTGGAGGGAAATCAATTTCTTGACAAGGATGAGCCTGCAGCTGGTGGATTTTCTGTTGTGAATACCAAGGACATCGTCGATTCATTGTGGAACGACCGATTGGCAAGACGAGCAATACAGGTGAGTGACACCATTGGTTTAATCAGATAATGTACTCACCTGCATTTTTAGCTCGGAAAATGGAAACATGCCCAGGACATCGAAACCTCAGAAGACATTCTCGCGGATCCATCTAAAATACCATACAGCGAGGAGATCAACAAAATCCTCTCACCATTCAAAAAGCTTCTGAAGAAATTACTCACATGCTACAGTCCAGATGACCTAAAGAGTGAAATCATCCCAGCAAGAGATTGGTTAGAAAACAGCAAAAAGCCTCTTCAAACAAGCTTGGTTCCGTATTGCGGAGCTCTTTCTATTGTCAAGAGAGCCCAGATCACAAATTGGTTTCTGTGTCACATCAGCAAAAATGCAGAGACCTGGCTTGGGCACTTACCACTAGCTCATGCATTCACCCTTTACACTGCAGAACATATCAAAAATGAACCCAAGTTGAAGGTACTCACACAGCCAGAAATCATCAACAAGGCTTGGAGGATCCAATTTACAAGTATCCCTTCAGTCTTGTTCGACATTGATGTTGAATGCGAGGCCTTGGAGAATCTGGAGACAGAGATGTTTGAGGTTTCAAGAGCTGCGGGGATCACGAGTTATTATCAATGGGGCTTGGATGCAGGACATCACCAAGATTGGGATCCGTATGAAAGGATGGAAGACTTGAATCACCAGGATTGTCCTGGAGATGATGATGATCTTCAGGTAAGTGAAACCCACTAAGTTTGAGGTGACTCACATGACATCAACTAGTTTGGACCTGATTACATTCACCGCGAAGAGAAAATACAACTGACAGAAAAGAACTCGCGTCCCCAACCATGCCCCAGGATGATCAAGA
>NW_001889920.1:37029-38144 GCF_000143565.1 Laccaria bicolor S238N-H82
AAGCATTACACTTTTTTCTGACAGACCTGATGTCAGGCACAGTGCACATTTAGGTTGGGAACTGTTTCCCACACTTCTTGGGCCAGAAGAGTTAATGGCTAGCATGGTGTGGTCATTGTTAATGATGATGTGCGCACTATTTCCTAATTGGGCCATTTCCTAATTAAGAAAAGCGTTACACTTTTTTCTGACACACCTGATGTCAGGCACACTGCGCATTTGGGTGGGGAATTATTTCCCACACTTTGGTTTGTAGTGTCTGCTTTTTTCATTACAACACTTTGTAGTGTCCGCTTTGATGATTACAAAATTGTGTAGTGTCCGCTTTATTGATTAGAAAATTGTGTAGTGTCCGCTTTTTTCATTACAACACTTTGTAGTGTCCGCTTTATTGATTAGAAAATTGTGTAGTGTCCGCTTTTTTTCATGACAACACTGTGTAATGTCCGCTCTTTTCATTAAAACACTGTGTAATGTCCGCTTTTTTCATTAAAACACTTTGTAGTGTCCGCTTTGTTCATTAGAAAATTGTGTAGTGTTCGCTTTTTTCATTACAACACTGTGTAGTGTCCGCTTTATTCATTAGAAAATTGTGTTGTGTCCGCTTTTTTCATTAAAACACCTTGTAGTGTCCGCTTTTTTCATAAAACACTTTGTTGTGTCCGCTTTATTCATTAGAAAATTGTGTAGTGTCCGATTTTTTCATTAAAACACTTTGTAGTGTCCGCTTTGATGATTAGAAAATTGTGTAGTGTCTGCTTTTTTCATTACAACACTTTGTAGTGTTCACTTTATTCATTAGAAGATTGTGTAGTGTCCGCTTTTTTCATTACAATTCTGTGTAGTATCCCCTTTTTTCATTAGAAAACTCTGCAGTATTCGCTTTTTTCATTAGAAATGTGTGCAGTGTCTGCTTTTTTCATCAGAAAACTTTGTGGTCTGCCTTTCTGATATATTGTCACTCCAGTAAAACAGCTCTTCATCATCTGGAATTCATACATCAGTTGTGTTTTGACTGAGCATCAAGTGTCCTAACTTTCCCCTTGAACAGCTTCTGACAGTAGCCCCAACAGCTGGCAAATCAATCACTGAGATCTTCTTGAAGGAGATCATTT
>NW_001889920.1:39954-41213 GCF_000143565.1 Laccaria bicolor S238N-H82
AATGTGCACTGTGCCTGACATCAGGTCTGTCAGAAAAAAGTGTAATGCTTTTCCCAATTAGGAAGTCGCCCAATTAGGAAATAGTGCACACATCATCATTAACAATGACCACACCATGCTAACCATTAATTCTTCTGGCCCAAAAAGCGTGGGAAACAGTTCCCAACCTAAATGCGCACTGTGCCTGACATCAAGTGTGGCAGAAAAAAATGTAACGCTTTTCCCAATTAGGAAATGGCCCAATTAGGAAATAGTGCACACATCAATGCATATACTACACATGGGTCAAACCCATTGGTAAATATCTGTCAACAAACATCCCAATGAGGGTATTCTGTCTACAAAATAATAGGTAAATCCCCTGTCCCCTATATTAAAAAAATCCCAAGTTTTTCTCTTAAATATAGGACCCCAGACACCCCTTGTGGCTGAAAATATATATCCTTAGTCAACCCTAGCTGCAAAATATATCCCAAGTCCAACCCAGACAAGAAATATATTTCTACATTGTGACAGTCACAATTCAGGGTCCAGGCATAAGAAATATATTTAGAGTCCATTCCAGTGAGGAAATATATTTTGGGGTGTGTGACACACTAGAAATATATTTAGTGTGACATTGGACAACAAAATATATTTAGGTAAAAGTGGAGATATACAAGCCCAGAATATATACACTATAGATATACACCCTGACATTTAGTCCTGTAGTATTCATGGAGTTTGCAAGACTAACAGTCAGTTGTCAGTGGGTGACTGAAGTGGAGCTACATTTGAAAATCGCAATGAAATGCACAGGGCATCTATTGAAAAATCGCAATGAAATGCCCAGGGCTACATTTGAAAAATCACAATGATATTGCTCATGTAGCTAATGAAAGTTGCAATGATATCACCCAGGCACCTAATGAAAATTGCAATGATATCGGCCAGATAAATAATGAAAATTGCAATGAGATTGACCAAGTAGCTAATGAAATTTCCAATGATATCGCCCAGGTTTCTAATGAAAATTGCAATGATATTGGCCAGATAAATAATGAAAATTGCAATGATATTGGCCAGATAAATAATGAAAATCACAATGATATTGACCAAGTAGCTAATGAAATTTCCAATGATATCGCCCAGGTTTCTAATGAAAATTGCAATGATATCAGCCAAGTAGCTAATGAAATTTCCAATGATATCGCCCAGATTTCTAATGAAATTTCCAATGATATCGCCCAGGTTTCTAATGAAAATTGCAATGATATCAG
>NW_001889920.1:41693-43882 GCF_000143565.1 Laccaria bicolor S238N-H82
TCATTAGCTACTTGGTCAATATCATTGTGATTTTCATTATTTATCTGGCCGATATCATTGCAATTTTCATTAGGTGCCTGGGTGATATCATTGCAACTTTCATTAGCTACATGAGCAATATCATTGCGATTTTTCAAATGTAGCCCTGGGTATTTCATTGCGATTTTCCAAATGTGGCCCTGTGCATTTCATTGCGATTTTTCAATGGATACCCAGGGCATGAATGCTTTGAATACAGAACATCAGGCACTACCTTCAGGGTCCACTTCAGGGTCCATCCCAAAAGGGAAATATCACCTGGTTTGACTAAAAAGTGAAGAAAACCAAGAGGAGAATGACTTTACCTATCAGGGTCCATGTAAGAGGATGTTGGGATGATGGTCACATGACCAATTACCAAAAATGGTCAAAAAGCGAAAGTTGTAGCCCTATACTGTAGCTTCCCAAATCTGTTTGAATTATGTTCTGAAGTGCTCCTGTTGTGGAGATATGAGGTAAAGGAATTTCAAAAGTGTCGTGTTTTTTTTTTGTTCTTTGTGTTTTTCTCAATGAAAACAAAACCAAATAACATGATTTCAGTATATTTAGAAAGCTAAAAGAAAGGGCTACAATTGTTGTATCGTGGGAAAAATGACCAAAAAAGTTGAACTTAGACTACAAAGTTTACTAATACACTACAAAAGACTACAAAAGTCTATAGACTACCAAGTTTACTGATAGCCTACAAAAAAGTCAGACTTAGATTACTGATAGACTATAAAAGACTACAAAAGTCGGACTTGGACTACGAAAGCTTGGACTTAGACTACAAAGTTAGGGTTAGGGTCAAAAGGTTATCTTGCCTACAATGTTTGTAGTGTCCGCTTTTTGAGACTACAAAAGTTTGTAGTGTTGCGCTTTTTCATTAGAAAAGTTTGTAGTTGACATGTAGTTTATGGTGTCCTTGGCCCTATCTATGTTATGGGGATGAGGTTGAAGGATTGCCATCATATTGCCAGTGCTGTAGCATTAGTTTTTGAGATCATGCACAAGTTGTCTTTCATATTAGGAAAGGCTATTCTATGCCTTCATATTGATACCTACTGTCCTATCTCAAAACATAATTGTAAGCTCATGTAGGGATATGGCTGAAGGATTGACATGACTTGACATATTGCTATTGCCACATCATCAGTTTCTCACATCATGCCCAAGTTGGCTTTCAAGCTAGAGGAGGCTATTCATGTTGATATCTACTCAATACATGGTCAACTTACAACATGACCTGACTTAAAGACACCTCCAAGGATGAATCAGCCCATCATCCTATGGCCCTCAAAGAGCTGTATCAAAGTTGACTATGTTTGGGACAGGCCAGTAGCTATGAATGTGAAAGCAGACAGTGTGAAAGCCAACTTGGTCATGATGTCAAAAACTGGCAATGTCATGTCAATCCTTCAGCCATATCTCCACATGAACTCATAATTATGTTTTAAGATAGGACAGTAGGTATCAATATGAAAGGCTTAGAATAGCCTTTCCTAATGTGAAAGACAACCTGTGCATAATGTCAAAAACTCATGCTGCAGCACTGGCAATATCATGGCAATCCTTCAACCTCATGCCCATAACCTAGACAGGGTCAATGACACCACAAACTACATGGCAACTTGTAGTCTCAAAAAGCAGACACTACAAACTTTTGTAGTCTCAAAAAGTGCACACTACAAACTTTTCTAATGAAAAAATGAACACTACAAACTTTGTAGTCTCAAAAAGCGCACACTACAAACTTTCTAATGAAAAAGCAGACACGACAAACTTTTGTAGTCTCAAAAAGCGCACAACACAAACTTTTTTAATGAAAAAATGAACACTACAAACTTTGTAGTCAGGATAACCTTTTGACCCTAACCCTAACTTTGTAGTCTAAGTCCAAGCTTTTGTAGTCTTTTGTAATTGGTCATGTGACCATCATCCCAACATCCTCTTACATGGACTCTGATAGGTAAAGTCATTCTCCTCTTGGTTTTCTTCACTTTTTAGTCAAACCAGGTGATATTTCCCTTTTGGGATGGACCCTGAAGTGGACCCTGAAGGCAGTGCCTCATGTTCTGTTATTCAAAGCATTCATGCCCTGGGTATCCATTGAAAAATCACAATGAAATACCCATGGCTACATTTGAAAAATCGCAATGAAATGCACAGGG
>NW_001889920.1:53944-55611 GCF_000143565.1 Laccaria bicolor S238N-H82
TCCACCGTTGGCTTGGCTTAGTGGTTAAGCTGGAGGTGTACAGAGTGTATGTATGCCTGGGTTCGAATCCCAGAAGTCACTTACAACGATTGCAACTCTTTCGTTTTTGTAACTCTGGCTAAAATTTACTAATCAATTCTTACCGAGCTTGCAGACCCAGGTTAGTTGTCTTACGCTGGGTAAGTTACAAAGTGCCGAGCTTTCAGGCCAGGTGGATCATTGACTTGGCTCAGTGGTCAAGGTGGGAGGTGTACGCATTGTATCTATGTATGCCCTGGGTTCAAATCCCTAACAAGTCATGCTGTTCATCCTAAACAGTTTTTTACTTACTACTATATTAGAGTGACATGGTCGTCAGCTAAAAGATACTGACCAACTTCCTCTTGCAGTGCTGACTTGGCTTAGTGGTTGAGCTGGGAGGTATGCCCTGGGTTCAAATCCCAGAAGTCACATAGAGCGAAGACGGCCTTTTTGTAACACTGGCTAAAATTTACTAATCCAAGGCTTGTAACATCCAAAGTCCCAAGAACGGGTAGTTGTCTTAGTTGTCTTATGCCGAGAACGGGTGACTTACAAAGTGCCGAGCTTGGACGCCCGGGTTCAAATTGCAGGCAGGTAAAAGATACTGGCCGCGATCGTCTTCCAACGTTGGCTTGGCTTCGTGGTTATGCTGGGAGGGTACGTTGTGTATGTATGCCCTGGGTTTGAATCCCACAAGTCAGTTACACCTATCGCAACTCTTGTTAAAATTTACTAATCAATGCTGGTTTGACCGATGTTGTCTCGGATCATGAAAATTTGAACTGCAAGTTCTGCCTGGTCTGCCTCTGCTTGGCTGCTAAATTAAAGGCCAAGCTGAAAACGATTCGGCTTGAAAATGCCGGCCTCGGTGATGCATCGGCTGATGAGATGTTCATAAATTCTCGTGTCCGGCCGACTCGGTGATATCCATGAACCATGACTACCATGTGGGTCTCGCCAGCTGACCCTGGTAACCAGAGTTGAGGGCCCTCGGCCGACCACCAACCCAGGCGAATTCAAAATGTCTGCCGACCTTGCATAGCCTAGCTGCTAATCAGAAGTGAAGGCCCTCGGCCGATCACCAGCCCAGCGAGGTCTTTACCATCCCCCATGAGTTCCGGCGGAATCCGGCGGATTCCAAGCGGAATGTCGGAATTCCATGGAATTCCGACGGAAACTAGTTGGCTGGAGCCTCAGCCATTCTGGTTTCCAATTCCATGGAAATTCCAATGGAATCCGACGGAATCTGGTGGAAATGGTCAGAATCCGGGAGCCTCCCGGAACAGTTTCCATTGGAATCCATTGGAATTCCAACCAGATTCCATGGAATTCCAATGGAAAGTATATTCCAGTCAAATTCCAACAGATTCCGAGAGATTCCAATGGATTCCAATATTTGTTGTTGTTATTATAATATATAAAAAAATAAGTGGATGCATAAGGATTGAACTCTAGCCTCGGGGAAGGTCACGTGAAGTCCAAGCAGCACTATTTCCACTACACCATACGGCCGTGAAAATGCTACAAACATTTATTCCATACAACCCACCCTCACGGCCACCTTCCTAAACGAGTCGCGGCGTTCGCCGGCGTCACCATCACCATCAGTGTTTTGCTGTCAACCACAACCACAACCACCACCATTA
>NW_001889920.1:58988-66679 GCF_000143565.1 Laccaria bicolor S238N-H82
TATGATATTTGTTGCCCTTTCATCTAGCTTTCTAAATGTGTTGGAATCATGTTATTTGGTTTTGTTTTCATGAAGAAAAATGCAAAAAACCAAAAAAAACACGACGCTTTTGGAATTCCTTTACCTCATATCTCCACAACAGGAGCACTTCAGAACATAATTCAACCAGATTCGGGAAGCTACAGTGCAGGGGTACAACTTTCGCTTTTTGACTATTTTTGGTAATTGGTCATGTGACCACCCTCCCAACAACCCATGTGATACATATCATCATTATTATATAGTTTTCGGTAATGAAAGTGCCAAAGGGCCTAATGAAATATCCTAATGAAAAATCTAAGAAATAGTAATGAAAGTGCCAGGGAGCCTAATGAGAAGTGATGAAATCGTCAAGGTGCTCAATGAAATATCCTAAAAGAAATGGTAATGAAAGAGCCAGATGCCCCAATGAAATCTCCCAATGAAAAATCTAATGAAATAGTCAGGAGTGTAATGAAATATCCTAATGAAAGTGCCAAGAAGCATTCTAATGAAAATTCAATGAAACGGTAATGAAAGGGCCAAGGAGCTGAATGAAATATCCCAATGAAAATTCCAAGAAAATCTAATGAAAGTGCCAAGGAGCCTAATGAAATATCCTAATGAGAAATATAAAAAATCATAATGAAAAAGCGCAGGAGCCTAATGAAATATCCTAATGAAAATTCAATGAAATGGTAATGAAAAAGCAAAGGAGCCTAATGAAATATCCTAATGAAAATTCTATGAAATGGTAATGAAAAAGCACAGGAGCCTAATGAAATATCCTAATGAAAATTCTAAGAAATGATAATGAAAAAGCGCAGGAGCCTAATGATATATCCTAATGAAAATTCTATGAAATGGTAATGAAAAAGCAAGGAGCCTAATGAAATATCCTAATGAAAATTCTAAGAAATGATAATGAAAAAGCCAGGAGCCTAATGAAATATCCTAATGAAAATTCTAAGAAAATGATAATGAAAAAGGGCAGGAGCCTAATGAAATATCCTAATGAAAATTCTAAGAAATGGTAATGAAAAAGCCAAGGAGCCTAATGAAATATCCTAATGAAAATTCTATGAAATGGTAATGAAAAAGCCAAGGAGCCTAATGAAATATCCTAATGAAAATTCTAAGAAATGGTAATGAAAAAGCAAGGAGCCTAATGAAATATCCTAATGAAAATTCAATGAAATGGTAATGAAAAAGCAAAGGAGCCTAATGAAATATCCTAATGAAAATTCTATGAAATGGTAATGAAAAAGCACAGGAGCCTAATGAAATATCCTAATGAAAATTCTAAGAAATGATAATGAAAAAGCGCAGGAGCCTAATGATATATCCTAATGAAAATTCTAAGAAATGATAATGAAAAAGGGCAGGAGCCTAATGAAATATCCTAATGAAAATTCTATGAAATGGTAATGAAAAAGCACAGGAGCCTAATGAAATATCCTAATGAAAATTCTAAGAAATGATAATGAAAAAGCGCAGGAGCCTAATGAAATATCCTAATGAAAATTCTAAGAAATGGTAATGAAAAAGCACAGGAGCCTAATGAAATATCCTAATGAAAATTCTATGAAATGGTAATGAAAAAGCGAAGGAGCCTAATGAAATATCCTAATGAAAATTCTAAGAAATGGTAATGAAAGTGCCAAGGAGCCTCATGAAATATCCTAATGAAAATTCTATGAAATGGTAATGAAAAAGCGAAGGAGCCTAATGAAATATCCTAATGAAAATTCTAAGAAATGATAATGAAAAAGCGCAGGAGCCTAATGAAATATCCTAATGAGAATTCTAAGAAATGATAATGAAAAAGCGCAGGAGCCTAATGAAATATCCTAATGAAAATTCCTTTGAAATGGTAATGAAAAAGCGCAGGAGCCTAATGAAATATCCTAATACAAATTCTATGAAATGGTAATGAAAAAGCGCAGGAGCCTAATGAAATATCCTAATGAAAAGTCTCAGAAATGATAATGAAAGGGCCAAAGAACCTAATGAAATATCCCCATGATATCTCATTATCCTTGTCTATAACTTATTAAACATTCCAGTGATAAATTGAATGAAATAGATGGGCAATCCTAATGAGATGCCTTTCATAAAACCTGTGGCATTATACACAATGGCTCTTGGACAGTTGTCATAGATTAATCATAAAAGTGGTAGCCACCAGTCCTTGATCCACCTCAGCTTTGTCAGAGCACCCTTTGGAAAATTGTTAGCCTCCTCGATCTCCCTTCTATCCTTCTCACTGTTAGTATCCAAGTTCAGAGGAACGTAGTAGGCAATGACGTTGTATGACCTCGTCTTAAACGAGGCCTCCATCTCTCCTAGCTCTCGCAGGAAAGCTTCCGCGTTGGGCTTCATTGCCAGCCATGCCGCGCCTTCGTCAGTAGCCATTTCTATCAGAATTCCCCCGTTCTGGAGCTTCAACACCGACCTGACTTTGTGCTATGAAGCCGTCGCCCTACCCATGGCCTCCGAGAATTTGCCCACTAGGACCAAGTTGGCGCAATCCCGTAGTCGTGATTCCCTGGGTAAGTCAACCAAAGACTGTCGTTGTCTTATACTTTCTTTCGCGGCCAGCCTAGGATTAGCATCCAAGGGAGCCCCAGAGGTCGCCCTAATCAGCGCATCCCTGTAAGGCGAGCTGGCCGTGTTCCCCGCCTGCTGTGCTGCCTTTTCCACCACCTCTGCTAGTTCCACTGTTTTCTCTTTCAGAACCTCCGTCTTTTTCTCCAACTCCTCCATGACCTTCACCCTCAGCCCCTCCGTGAACTCTCTCAAGTCGCTGGTCAATTCGTTGAACTGTGCATTGGCGATGTCCCTGATGTCTTCCGCTACCATCCCTAATTCGACGTCCCTTAGCAGAAAAGCGACTGCGCGGACTGCGTTAACTGCAGGGAGGGCTACTCCTGGCAAGGCTGCTATCTGACAGAGTGTCGTAGTGAGTGCACCTAGGGTGAGCAGTGCACCTCGCGGGACGAGGAGCAGTTTTTCTTCGAGGTAAGACCTCCCTTTTTCTGAGTCGCCTATTTCTTGTTCATCTTCGTCTATCTCCGCTGAGCCCGCAGCTCTCGTTTTCGCTCGTTCCTGTGCTTCTGGTTCGGACATTCGACCTTGTCGAGTGGTCGTCACTTTACCTTTTAGTGGTGGGGTCTGGCCTTTGGCCTTCGCTCCGGTCCCAGACATGCTCTGAGAATGTTATTAGCTGGTTTGACAATGGTATAAAACTTTTAAAAGCTGTATGTAGGCCAGAAATGTGTGTTGCAATCGACGAGTCGCCCAAAATTTTTCGGGGTCCTAGTCGGGGTGCCACGTGGTTCAGGTCCAAGGAAGATCCGATGCTGCATCATATTGGGTATCTTTTAGATTTTTTTTCCATTCCTATCTCCCAGCTGGTTGCCATTTCAGCGTCAAGGACCCAAAATGTGAACATGTCAAATAGTGATTTTATAAATTTAGGAACTATAAAAATCTCATATTCAAAGGTGAGAAGAATTTTTTATGGAACTTCCTTTGAAACCTCCAAAAGATTTTGTGTAAATTGGAATAGAACTGACTGAGTTACAGATGGATGATTCTTGAGCGCCTTGAAATGGTGTATTTCCTATTACAGGCAGTGATCCTGAAATGTAATGAACTGAACAGAGCCAATACAAATTTGTATTAGTTCAAGGTGGCCGAGTATAGTGTTGCCGCGGCTCCGGCTCGGAGGCAGCTCAAGTCAGGAGCCGAGCCGAGTTTAGCCGAAGCCCAGCCAGAACCGCCGAGTGATGGCTCCCACAGCTCGGCTAGTTCCAGCTCCGGCTAAGAAGCCGGCTGGAGCTGACTAAGCCGGTCATAAATCGTGAGTGTTCAAGTTCGTTCGTTCAGTCATCTCAAGCCTCAAAGTCTTGCAATAAGATCAAGAATATATACCTTGCCATCAAGATATGTGTAAAACATACAAAAAAATCTCTCTAAGGCAGTTGTAATATATCTACGGTATATGTAGTTTATCGCCGACTGTCTCGGGTGACTACCAGTTCATTGGTGGCGATTTTGACATCAACCTTTCTCAAAAGCGTTGTTGATCTCAAAATCGAGCAGCCACAAAATTCTTCGCCAAACTCCTTAATTCTAAACTGCGACCCCTTATGTGGACCGGTAAATGCGGTAACGACCTGGGATTTGCACTCCGGCCTTTCAGGTATAAGGTATGGAAATGGCACTTCCAACACTTTGAAGCCTAGCTGGACCTTGACCGCATCTCCGACCACTCCCTTGAACTCCCCACACTTATCTTCGTGCTCGCCCTTGTGAAAATTAGGTTTGGTGTTGATGAGACAAAGGCTGAGTCTCATGTTGGCAAAGCAGCCATCTCTGAGCCAATACGGAGAAGAGGCTGCCACAATTGTCAGTATCTATTGACTTTCTAACAGAAACATAATTACCATCATTACCACGGCGCGGGGTTTGTGAGCTTGGGTTCCAAGCTGGGGTCATCAGGATATCTTCCAAGTTAGGAAGCGGAGTAGATGGCCCTGCAATGGCCGGAGTCTGTGCACGAAAAGGAGCGGGATATGGGATTGAGGGTTGCGAATCTGGCAAGGGGTAACCAGGGAACAAAAAGCCTGCCAGAGTACCAGGCGGAGGTGCTGGTTCGAGTGGGTAAGTAAAGTCGGTAAGAAGCTCTCGAGGCCTGGGGTGCTGAAGGCTTTCATCAGCGCTGGAAGCTAATTAGTATTGATTCAGAAAAATAAGAGAATGGGCTTACATGATGTGTAGAGAACTGATGTCCAAAATTTGTGGGCGTTGGAGGAGCGCCTCAAGCTCGACGAAGACCCTTTTCTCACCAATTGTGCTTTTTACTCTGCCTCGGTAACCTCTAAAATTCCCGTGGGTGACCATCACATGTCTTCCTACCAGGTGACTATTGGAGTCCCCCTTCATGACACGCTTTTGCGCATCTGTGAAGGAAGCTTTCAAGTCCGAGGACCCCGTTCCAAAGATGAAGGGGGAGGTGAAGAACTGAACAATCCCAGGGGATGCCTCTATCTACAAGATGACGGAATGTTAGAAGAGCCATATATATTATAAAGCAAGATATTCACCTCAGTACCAGTCCTGTCATCAAAGACGCACACGCAGTCATCATTTTGATTCACTACCCAACCTGTAACACCTTCGTGGTCTCCCGAAAGAATGCGGACTTCATCCCCTACTTTGAGATCTTTTCGAAGCGACAAAAAAGGTAAGGTAGTTGTTACATCCTTCATTGTAAAAAAGACGACGGCTTCGCCTTCCGTTACATCAATAATTGTTCCAAGAAGCCCCCTTGAATCTCCGTGCGTGATTTTTACCTCATCGCCTATCCGAAGGATCCTGGCTGACATTCTCGCCATCGTGTGCTGTCGGACGTTGAGAGGAATGTCCGAGCAGGCATTGAAAAGTTCCAATTCACTCAATGTTGGTACTACATCTTCTGCTGTGTACCAATCCGTGTCGACTTCTGAGAAATAGGCATATCTGTCGGCATCGTACAACACTCCGCGGAATAAAAACAGGTTGTTGTGTTGTTGAAAGGCCCGCACTAGTAGCTGCCATTTACATCATGTAAAACCTGGCATGTACCATAGAAGTTCCTGCTTAACTACCGTGAATGAAATGAAATGAATTTTCATTCATTCACGGCACCTGTTTCATTCCAAGTCATTCTCATTCATTGCCGTCGAGAATGAAATACTTTTTGTTTCATTTCATTTCATCTCAATTTTTTCTTCATTTCTACTGACAAGAATGCAATTTATTCTGTTTCATTCATGCCTGGCGACTCTTTCATTTTTTTAATTTCATTCCACCATGGCAACTGTTTCATTTTTTGCTTTATTCTTTCGTTTCATTCATTCCTGGCAACTGTTTCATTTTTTTCATTCATTCATTGCCATGGAATTTTCATTTCATTCTTTCCAGGCAGTTATTTCATTTTTGTTTCATTCTTTCAGGCAACAATTTCGATGTTTTAACACACATCTAAATAAGGAAATAATATACAATTATGCCTGATATGTGTTGTGCCCTACTGCAGTGGTGTGGGAGGCCATATGGGGGTACTTTTGCATTTGAGGCTCAAATACACAATGACATAGGCATGCTGTTGCCAAATAAGGCACTTAAATATTTTGTATCAATTACATAATCATTTTCCCAGCTCTAACAATGAAATAGGCACCTGAGAAGAATGAAGCAAGGAATGAAACAGTTGCCCTGGTGGAATGAAAGAAAAAAATGAAACAGTCGCCAGGAATGAATGAAACAGAATAAATTATCTAGAATGAAACAGGTGCCGTGAATGAATGAAAATTCATTTCATTTCATTCACGGTAGCTAAGCAGGAACTTCTATGGTACAGCTCAGGAGTACATGATGTAAGTGGTAGCTACCAGTCAGGCCCGTCGATACCGTTGCTTCGCCAGTGTCGGATTGAAGAGGGCTTGGCGAGGCTGCCCTGGTGCTGAAGCTCTTCTATATAGCTCGCGGTCAGGCTTGTAGGTCGCTGCAAACTCGTCGTCCATCTCATTATTTCTGTCCTCATATGCGATAATCCGGCTTCCTTTGAATTTGGCGGCAGGTGGGTCATAATCAACGCGTGGTACCACAAGGAGGTTGATGAGCAATGTTGAATAAGTAGTAACCTCCCGAACGTAGGCGAGATCTCCTTTGTAGATCCCACGGTGCAGTCGAACCCATGAATGAGGCCGTGGCCAAAAGGTATCCGGAACATTGAAAATCGAGGGGTTGGGATTGGGTATGTGGAAAGTCTTCGAGACCATCACGTTTGGTAGGCCATTACAGACTTGTCGAATCATTTCCTCTGAACCACCTTCAAAAAACACTCTACCAGGTAGAGCCTTCCAACCAAAGACCACTGGGGGTCGAAACTGTGCAGGAAACCTAGGGTCCATGAGCCGCCGATGGACTCGACAGACTATCCCCTCCTCATACCCAGGCTAAGTAGAAAAGTCCTTATAAATATGAGCTTCAAAGATTGGATTAGCGTTACCTTGACAAGCACCGCCCATAAAGACAGTTTTCCGATATCTTGAATGTCTTCTTCCGTAATATGTCGATGAGCTGTGACGCGCTCGAGAAAGCTTTCCCAAAACACATCATCATCGGACGGCATCAACGCTTCACGGAGAAGGTTGCGGTGCGCATCTCCTGAGATCGAATCATCGATGTCTTCATCGTCATCGATAAGATCACCTTGAAAATGATTAGAAGTGTAGTAGCTATCGTTACAATGTATGATACACACCTTCGTTGCCGTTATTCTCATCATCGGTTTCCGCCTCTGATACTTCAGCTTCGAGATCCAAAAATCGAAGAACTTCTGGGTTCTGTTGCGTGATTAGCTTGCTAAGAAATCTCACAAGAATAAGGGGGACTTGCCTCGAGCTTCATACGTTTCGTTGGTCTCTCAGGGTATTCCGCTTCCATGAGGATTTCCTGGCATTTCTATTACATTACGGTCATCTGGAATTCAGTTACTAGCACGCACAAATGTTTCTAAAAGCTATATACTCTACAAACTACACGGATGCTGCACGAAGATGGGAAAGAAGCTCGAGATTGTTTGCGCACTGTTTTGTCTTTCGTTGACTTTAGGGCCAGTT
>NW_001889920.1:71415-74853 GCF_000143565.1 Laccaria bicolor S238N-H82
TATCAGCCTGGTAGATGATACAGGGGGATTTGTCGCATCCGCATCAGGCCCTCCAAGCGATCCCGATAATCAGAGCTACGAAGAAGCGGTTGCTCGTGACCCAATTGCATTGTGCCGAAGTACTGTACGAGCAGTACGCGCCTCAGGTCAACGACGTGACCACCTGGCAGAAGTAATAGAGGATGGAAACAAGAAAGGGTGGTTCAAGTCAACCAGGGATCCGACCATGACTATACAGGTCAAGCAGGCACAACTTATACGTGATATGAAGGTTCGGTGGGACTCTCTTTATTTCATGATCAATCGGTTTCGTAAACTACGCCCGGTATGTTTGAACTTCATCATTCTATCAGTGTATACTTATAAAAATAGGCCGTCGAGTACTTTCTTTCTTTGCCCGTCAATAGAGAGCTTGCGAAACTTAGACTTACTGATATGGAATGGACTGTACTCCAGGATTTTGAGATCGTACTGGGTGTACGTCTCTAATATTGATACCTGTTTGAGGCTAAATCTTTTTCTTAGGTACCTCATCAAGTGCAGAAAATCATGTCGAAAGAGCGCACTCCTGTTTTATCAGGCGCAATTCCTGCGTTTGAAATGTTCATGACGGCATGGGAGCAACTTGGGACAGCACACCCCCGCTTGGCCCGATGGACAGATATCGGTATCGACTGGGCGACAACTTACTACAAGAAAATGGATGATTCGCCTGCCTACGTTATTGCGATGTGTGAGTTAAGGTTCAAATTCATAGATCATTCAATAACTTGACATCATCAGTTCTCAATCCCTCAATACGATTGTCATGGATTCGACGACACTGGGAGCCTAATTACGTTGCCAGGGCCACCGTAATTATAAAAAATACCGTAAGTGTCTCAGTTTGTTATGGTGACAGTAACCTAATATACTTGTTCCAGATGCGAAAATACCATGACCGTCTTCATGGACAAGTTCAACAACCTACACCTGGTACAGCAGCCTCGCAGCAAGAGAGGCGAAGCTGGCATGATTTAGCTGGACAATACGGGCTCGAAGATATGATGGACGTTACAGGTGCTTCTTCGCAGCAGGTCCAAGGCGTTGAAGAACAATTTGAGTTGTACGAAAATGGGCCGCTCTCACCGCGTGGCACAGATATTGTAGGGTTTTGGGCGGTAAGTATAGTCTCCCACTATTTTCTAATTTGCCCCACTGATTTTTTTGTAGATAAGTGATAAAACTCATCCAACATTGTACGCAATGGCATTAGATTATTTGCCCATTCAAGCATCCTCGGTTCCTTCCGAGCGCGTTTTTTCATCCAGTGCCGAAACTGATACAAAGCGGCGAAATCGAATCCACCCTGTTCTAATGGAGGCGCTTCAAATGTTAAAGTTTTCGCTCAAGCAGCAACGGCTAAACTTTACGGAGGGATGGGCTGTCACAGAAGACGAACTCGAGTACTACGCAGATGACAACGAAGATTCAGTGGATTTGTTAGGGAAGCTAACTTCAGAAATTACGGAGGATGGTATAGATATTGATGAGGTAATTCACGTTATTGGACAGGATGACGAGGATTGATAGCTTGTTCAATATATTTTACTTATCACAAAATGCATTTGTCTCAAATTCTATTACAAATTTAACCTCATTCTACTTAACGCGCGAGTCATCAATTGCGGCAATCATTTACTGGCTATAACCGGTTCAAAGCCACCGACTAAGCCGAGCCGAACCAGACTTGATCAGCTTTCGAGTGATCCACAAACCGGAACCGGCAAAAGCCGCCGGTTCAGTGAGCCAGCTTGCGGCTAGCCGAGTACCCAATAGGCTGGCCAGCTCTCGAGTCTCAACAGTAAAATATTCATAGAGAAATAAGAAGACACTCAAAAATTCCCAAATTTTGCGTAGGTGTTTTTGATATCCAAGAAAGCACATTCTCAAAATTTCAGGCATTTCTACACAGTTATACACTGGTAATGAATAAAACAGTCTTAGGTGACCAAGTACCCGATTATGTACAGTAGCCTGGGAACGATCACCGCGTCATTCGGCAAAGCCCGTCAGCTCATCAGAGACTCCGCTCTACACAACTCTACACAACAACTTATGTAGATTTTTTGTCGGGACTACCTATGTCGGAAAAATCACAATTAGCATATGAGTCATTGCGGCAGCTGATGAAATTATGAGTCTTGATCAGTCTCCGAGAGCAGATATATTACTATGATATCAGGTCGTGTAACTTTGCACTAAGTGCTGATATATATAAGAAGTACTGAGAGGTTTCCACAGACGAACACATCAGAATTTATTAAGTTGTATCACTCTACACTAATCTCGGGTATTCCTTCATAGGTCCTGTCACTTATGTAGATGATTCACATATAAATAAAGTAATAGAGATTGAAGCAATTGGGCACGTAAAAATGTAAGCATGCTATAGCGTGGTTGCCACTGGTTACAGATCGATTTTCGGTAGCAAGTGGCGTGAATACGAAGCGGGACATGAGTGAACATATTCAATGAAACTTGACATTTACAGGTATATATTTAGTATGTACTGGATCATGGCCTTCGTCGGATTTCCTGGAGAAGCTCTTGCATCGAATTGTTTAGGTCTTCTCAACCCTCCCTTGCTTCGGCAGCCATCTGTTCAAGGCTCTCCTTAATGCCGGTAATCTCATCTCGCACCCATCTAATATCATCTTTATCATGAGCAAGACACTGTTTTTTCAATGGGTGTCCTTCGGAAACGTCTTGAAGTTCTGAGTCCCGCTTCAATGGGGATTTGGTTTGATGAGAAGGAGCCTGGGATTACAACTATGATTAGCATGGCTACCTGAAATGAGTATATGGCGTTACCTGTCCATGCTGTCCTGCACCAACCATATTGAGGATGTTGGCCCGTCCAAGTCCGGTGTTCAGCTTTCGATCATGCCAGGGCAGTTAGTAGGAATCACCCACCAACACTGAGAGGCCCGACAATACAAACAGGCCATAGTTGATGGTGCCTGCTGATGGGCCGATGAGGGCCAATAACCCTGTGTTGATGAATTGGCCGATGTGATCCCACTATCAAGGTAAAGAAGGGTCGGCCAGCTACGTAGATTTAGCATACACCGATCAGTAGGAAGCTGCCCCAGGAAGTCAAGTCCCTGTATTTGTATATCGGCTGATAGCTAAGCTATGCAAGGTCAGCTGACAGTTTTGAACATTGTATTTGTATATCAGATAGTTAAGCTATGCAAGGTCGGCTGACAGTTTTGAACATTGTATTTGTATATCGGCTGATGGAAGATGCAAGGTCGGCTGACAGTTGTGAACGTTGCTGGGCTGGTGATCGGCCGAGGGCCTTCACTTCTGATTAGCAGCTAGGCTATGCAAGGTCGGCAGACATTTTGAATTCGCCTGGGTTGGTGGTCGGCCGAGGGCCCTCAACTCTGGTTA
>NW_001889920.1:79555-80786 GCF_000143565.1 Laccaria bicolor S238N-H82
CAAAAGAGAAGTATGGGAGTTGGCGGGATCACCACCCCGAGAATGAAGGGGTCACTGGGGATTGTAAATTTATCACCCAGCTCGGTTTTCTCAAGGACATGAAGGTCCCGAGGATCCACTGCGCGCGTCAGCCGATATTCAGGAACCTGCCAATTCAACCTACCTCCAGAATGTCCTATTGGCCAATGCAATTGTTGGCGCAATCTATGCTGTCATACAACCCGATCTTTTTGAGTCCGGTTTAGCCACCTTCGAGAAGCTTGCCAATCATGCCGAGGCATTGGACGATCCTATCAATATTGCTCTTCGCGTTTGGGCCACTCCCTTCACCGGTCTTTCAGTCATCCTGAACCGAGAGACGATCGATCACCGAGATCTAAAGGGTTATAGGGAGTCTTTTGACTTGTTGCTCACCATCGGAAACTACACAGGAGGCCGGTGTCACTTAGCCGGGCTCGGGTTTAGCCTTGTTTATGACCCTGGGACGGTTGTTGCCTTGGCCGGCAATGTTTTACAACATGGTGTTTGTCCTGTGCTGGGTGACCGGGCCTGTTTAGCTCACTTTTGGCACAAAAAGGTTGGGGAAAGGCTTGGGGTGAAGAGGCCTCAGTGGTTGATCATGGCAGACTTGATATATAATTTGTCTGGTAACTAATAAATAATGAATTACAAATCCGACCCAAACTTGCTCGGCCTCAGCACCAATATGTTCAAGGAGATGGGGGGCTTGACGAACCCGATGCCGGGCTTTCTCCACCTGGGTTTCTATGTGCTGAAAACCGGTTCTTGTGATACCTCATTAGGTCAATAAGAGCAGACTGCTGTACAATTTCCTCCCAAACCGAAATCTCATTGGTGACCCACTCTTCCTCGGCCTCAGCACGCTTGATACGTTCAAGGAGACGATCCCGAGCATTCTCCAACTGGGTCTTGATGTGCTGAACTTCGGCCGGTGTCAGCGTGGAGGTGTCAGTGTCCGGGTACTTGATTGGCAAACCACCCTTTGCCATCCATCTGAACCAATTGTATGACCTTTTCAGAAGTTGGTCGACGCCCCCTGGTGGAAAGGTGATGCGAGTATTCCACCACGCAAACTCGTATGCAGGCCGGATACGGTCATCCATGAAGGCTTCCTGAGGGTGCAGTGGGTTACCCTGGAGACAGGACTTCAAAAAGGGAGGGACGATAAACTGGCAGGAAGGTGAGCTCAAAGAGAAAAAATCTGGGCAAA
>NW_001889920.1:84605-85687 GCF_000143565.1 Laccaria bicolor S238N-H82
TTGACGTAATAGATGTCCATGGCGGAAAGGTCCTTTGCCCGATTCAAATTTGCCGTTTTGATCTGTTGCTCCCATTCTTGAATCTGTTCCTTACTTGCTGAGGCACTTAATTCTTCAAGAGCCTGGAAGCTCTCAGAGAGCCCGAGTTTTGCTCGCTTCCACTTCTTGCAAAGGCTACTCACTTGACGTTTATTAGCTTAGAAGCAATGTAAAAGCAGTTGAAAATAGATACCCATATTGATCATTTTTTTCCAGTTATTATCCAGCATGTGAGCATCCAACACCTCCGATCTATGGGCCAAAGTCATTGTCCGGGTGGTGCGACCGACCTCGTTGAGAACAGCCCACAAAGTCTCCAATATCTCTCCATCTGTTTGACCGGCCCCGGGGATGAATGTTGGGGCAAATCGTGGAAAGCATATTTCTTGATGGCCATGGACATGGAATAAGCCGATCCCGGCTACCAATAACAAGTCTGGTCTGATCCAGAGGTGTTTCGCACCACGTTTTATCCGAGCCATCAAATTCACCATATACTGGCAGTTGATGTCATAGACAAAAATAACCCTTTTTTCTTCACCGGTCATGGTATTCTTCAGAGCCTGGCACAAGGCATAGTCCATGTTCATTTGCCTGTCTGGTAAATCAACGATTCAACCCGAGGATAACTTGCATACCGTTCTCCCTTTTGAAAATCTACCACCGAACCCGGACAAAAGGTGCCATGTCGAAGGCAAGCAATGGCTCCAATTCCAGTAGCGTCAAAACCTCGGTGAAATACATTCTTGTTGTTGATAGCATTGTGCTCATGACATGTCCTCGGCTGAAAGATTCAGACACCGGCCGAGTCGCTCGAAGGATAAAAACTTACATCATTATCTTCAATCGCGTCCCGAAGGTGGCTCANATAAGGTCCTCTTTGCGTCATGAAACTATCCCCATTTTTAAGCCAAACATCGTCTTTGGGCCGTGCCTGTTTTTGGTGGGCTGCTGTGAAATTGCCATCGGCTACAAATCCTCTGGTATACTTCCAGTTAGTAGGATCATTGGGGTTTTTGTTCCAGTCATCANGAAGGTTGACT
>NW_001889920.1:86545-88251 GCF_000143565.1 Laccaria bicolor S238N-H82
CCAGCACCATGGGTCCGGGAGGCATTGGACCGATGAAGAAAGTGCTCTATTGGAAAAACATCGGGAGGAGTACAGAGACGCCAACGACGCTGCTCGTGCTGAGATATTTTCTCGAGTTTTGCAAGACATGCTCGACATACTCCCCAATGGAAAATCGTTCAAGAAGGAAGAAAGATCAGCTGTTAAAAAAGTAAGTACTTTTTCCAGGGGCCCTCTAATTGATTCCTGACGGACTTGTAGGATATTAAAGAGTGGTTTGCCCGGTACAGTCGTAAGAGAAGTCAGAAAATGCCGAGGATGGGAAAGTCGTGGCACGCCCGGCGTGTGTTCCAGCATGAGAACAAGGACGCCATCGATACCGAAGCGAAAAGGCTTTGTGCCGAAGCCATTGAAGAGGGACAAAAGAGGCCTAAAGGGGGAGATCCCACTCATTTTGATTTTCGGGAGTGGGTCGTGACTCAAATGATGGGAAAACTGAAGAAAAGGGAGAAAGACGTACTGCAGAGGACGGCCGAGGAGTACAACAAGAAGGGAGTTGACCCGGAACTCAAGTCCAAGTAAGTTAATTTTCATTATTCTAACGTTGGCTTATCTGGACCTTTGGTAGACTGGCTGTAAAGAACTGCACGGCTCGGATGCATGCATTTTCCAAGGAACTTTATGACACAATGGGTGTCCGGGTCTTTATCTTAGGATGTTATCTGAAGCCCGATGGTAATTTGGACGTCTCGACGTATGACTTCAATCAAGAACTCGGGAATGGGAAAGACTTTATTGATAACCATAGCCGGACTTTCCATGAGGAAGGAATATCGGTATCTTCTTGGAGAGCACACAATGAAGAATACTATGGGTTGGAGGATCTTGCTTCGGCCGAAGGAGGACACCGATCCCGGGGTGCTATGACTTTGGAGAAGAACCTATACCTTGAACCTATTCTACCCGATCCATCGAAACCACCACTTAAAACTTCCCGTGATATTCGAATTTGGCGGCTGAATGTTCTTCGTACATTTGTCAACCAGCACTATAGTAAGCCGGTCCCCAGAGATTTCTTGCCCTGTATCACTAAACATTTGTCTACTTAGATCTTGCAGCTGGGCAGAGTAAGGGATCGGCTCCTTGGACGGCTATTGGATCAAAGTTACTTGACTTCATTGATCTAGAATATATACCCCCGGCTTGGAGATCAGTAAATGGAGAAGGTAACAACTTTTACAAGTTTCTTGATCCCTCCAAATTCCCGATGGAGATGGTCACTGAAGCTCTCCAGTTTTGGTATGAACGTCAAGAACAACACAAAGTTGCCTTTCAATTTAAATCCTTTCTTGAGGGGAAAATGCTGCTGGAAGCACCTCCACGAAGGAAAATCAAAGTTCACGTTCCTAAACCTCATGTTCATAGTGTTGGGAAGGGCAAGAAGCCCGGCAGAAGCAAGGGTCAAAGGAGAGGCCGGGCAGCAACCGAGTCACCGTCAGATGAGGAAGCCAGGCCAAAGAGAAAGGAAGGGGTGGAAGATCGGCAGTTCGATGACAACAGTTGGAAGGATTTGGATGTGGACAAGCCGGCCAAGAAACGAACCGAACAGTTTTCTAAGGATGACTGGACTCCTGATCGGGATGGCTCCGATGACGATGGAGAAGACTTGGACGTGGAGAAACCAACCAAGAAACCAACCAAACAGCATGACGAACATCGTGAGGATG
>NW_001889920.1:89897-91399 GCF_000143565.1 Laccaria bicolor S238N-H82
CTTGGCCCTGGAGTCGTAATTTGGCCTCTTGTGATTTCGTCAGATACTTCCGTGATCCCAGAGTACTATTGGACCTTGAGGCGCCAGGGGAAGACATGCCTGGTTTGTCAGAGGCAGGAGCTGGAGCAGACGTGCCAGGTGTTTGAAAATCAATGGAAGGCTGAACAGCCGAGGCCGGGGTAAATGAACGATGGACTTGAAAATCGAAAGGGGATCCTTTATTAGCCGAGGCTGGTGCAGGGTTGTTAGGCTTTTGGAAATCGAAAATGGATGGCTGACGAGCCGAGGACAGGGGAACAGGCGGCACATTCGTTGAAGTGTCCACTTGCTGAAAATCAAAAATCGATGCCTGACGAGCCGAGGCTGGTGCAGGGATGTCAGGCTTTTGGAAATCGAAAATGGATGGCTGACGAGCCGAGGACGGGGGAACAGGCGGCACATTCGTTGAAGTGCCCACTTGCTGAAAATCAAAAATCGATGCCTGACGAGCCGAGGCTGGTGGAGATCTGCCAGGCTTCTGGAAATCGAAAATCGATCGCTGATGAGCCGAGGACGGGGAAACAGGCGGCACATTCGTTGAAGTGCCCACGTGCTGAAAATCGAACATTGATGCTTGATGAGCCGAGGTCGGGGCAAACGCTGAAGTACCGACTTTCTTAAACTCGAAAATGGATTGGTGAGCCGAGGCTGGGGTGAATGGGTTGGAACTTAGAGCAGGGGTAGGTTCTTTGAAATCGAAAATGGATCTATGAGGAGCCGAGGATGGGACGTCCACTTCCATCACTAGTTCGGATTCTTGGCTCTGTCCTATCGGCCACCCAGAATTTAGGTTTGGCTAGTTTTCTGTCACCGACTGGAACTCACCACTTGGTTGAAGAGGGGGTAGAGCCTCGGCCGTTCCTAAGATATGGTTAGAACTGCTCAGCCGACAAGAGTACATAAAACTTACCATCCTTCATTTCTTGGTCTTTCATCACAGCTTCTGTTTATCTACATTAAGTAGACAATCCTTGGTGTGGAGTAGGGACAATACCTGGATTTGTTAAAGACATATCAGTCAGAGAGTAGATAGCTTTTCCTGGGATTGCACTGTGTGGTTGGTGATGAAGACGCATTGTTTTTCAACGGTGGGAAAGCAAGCCACTGCAGATCGGCCATGGAACATTCTGCGGATCTCGGTTGAACATTGTACGGATCTCGGTTGAAGTAACGCCACCACGTGACCGCGTTTACAACTTCGTAATTTCACATTCACCATTGTCCCATTCCGACGCGCACATTCACCACCCTCGATCGTCCCATTCCCACTTACCATGTCCACTGCTGAACTTGCTCAAGCCGCTCAACAGGCCCATACACTCACTCCCGGGTTCTTGGAGGATGTTAGGGTGGCCACCTCCACGCTTTTGAACTTTTACAACCGTCACAGGGAAGGTCTTCTGGCCCACCAACGGACGGTGGAAGAGGATGCATACGGGAAAGCTGTGAGTGACTAACAATGA
>NW_001889920.1:91828-93081 GCF_000143565.1 Laccaria bicolor S238N-H82
AAGGTTATGCCGGTCCCTCTCCCCCTTTACCTCCATCTTCGACCGATTCATTGCTCCCAGTCACAGTCCCAACTCCCCCATTGCCGGTACCGACAGCTTCATCATCGCTCCCGGCCCCAACAAAACCAACGCGTCGGGCAAAATCAACCGATCCTGTGCCAGCGGCTGAAACGAAGTCCAAGAGTAAGACGAAGTCTGGGCGAAGGAAACCCGAGGCCGGGTCCAGCACCCAGCCTAACGACACCGCTGCCCCAGTCCAAAGCAAAAAAAGAAAAGGGGACTCGATCGAAGCCAGGCCAAAGAAGACCAGAGTCGTGAGCGCGGAGTTCATCAACAGCAGTGATGAGGAAACATTGAAGCCGAAGTCGGAGTCACTTCGACCGGTTGGTGGGGAAGCAAAGGCGGTTAAACCCAAGTCCCAGCCCCATTTCTCCCGCATGACACCCAGTGCCGGCTTCAGTCTCATCCGAAGGCCCAAGTTAGACCCCGACGCCGGTCCTCCCAAGACCGCCATGGCCGCTTTAAGGCAAGCCAAAACTGCCGAACGTCTTGCAAATCAGAATGCTGCCATTGCGAAAGGCAATTATCAGCTTGCGGATATCCCCTGTGAGGCCTGCAGCAAACGCCAAGATCGAGACATTGTTCCATGCGCTATCCGTTCCCCCCCACAACAAGGATCCTGCTTCACCTGCAGTATGGGTAAGACGACCTGCACATATGCAGTAACCAAGAAAAAGGACACCGACAGTGAGGTCGAAGACGAGATCCAAAAGGGGTTGCAGGATCTTGAAACGGCCGCAGTCTCCGGGGGAGATGCCCAAGTGAAGATCGTGAGGAAGAAAGCGAGGTCAAAGAAGCCGCAGGTGAAGAAGGTGAAGCCGGATGTCAAAGAGAAGGGCAAGCAGGATGTCGAAATGGCCGGAGTCGGGCATGATGTGGAACATGCAATTGACGTGGACATGGAGGTTGGTCTGACAATGGGAAAGGGGAAGTCCGAGGGTGGTATCGACATAGAGATGGCCGAAGTCAAACATGAGGAAACCGAGGTCGGTGCCAGTCCAAAAGCCGACAAAGACGTGGGCCGGGTGACTCCCACCATAATCATTGAGCCACCCACACCACACACATCGGCGATTTTCAAGAGCACTGAGACCGAGGTCGGTACCAACACTGACAAAGGAAAGGGCCGGGAGATTGGGCCGCCAGCCAGTGAGATGGAGTGGATCGTGCCCGAGTTAGCAATGCGGCCAGGT
>NW_001889920.1:93131-94459 GCF_000143565.1 Laccaria bicolor S238N-H82
GTTGAAGAGGGGGTAGAGCCTCGGCCGTGCCTAAGATATGGTTAGAACTGCTCAGCCGACAAGAGTACATAAAACTTACCATCCTTCATTTCTTGGTCTTTCATCACAGCTTCTGTTTATCTACATTAAGTAGACAATCCTTGGTGTGGAGTAGGGACAATACCTGGATTTGTTAAAGACATATCAGTCAGAGAGTAGATAGCTTTTCCTGGGATTGCACTGTGTGGTTGGTGATGAAGACGCATTGTTTTTCAACGGTGGGAAAGCAAGCCACTGCAGATCGGCCATGGAACATTCTGCGGATCTCGGTTGAACATTGTACGGATCTCGGTTGAAGTAACGCCACCACGTGACCGCGTTTACAACTTCGTAATTTCACATTCACCATTGTCCCATTCCGACGCGCACATTCACCACCCTCGATCGTCCCATTCCCACTTACCATGTCCACTGCTGAACTTGCTCAAGCCGCTCAACAGGCCCATACACTCACTCCCGGGTTCTTGGAGGATGTTAGGGTGGCCACCTCCACGCTTTTGAACTTTTACAACCGTCACAGGGAAGGTCTTCTGGCCCACCAACGGACGGTGGAAGAGGATGCATACGGGAAAGCTGTGAGTGACTAACAATGATTTGTTGACTGAAATTGGATCTCTTTCTCCTACAGGAACGATTTGTACGTTTGCTCATCGACAAGAATATGTGGTATAACGCGGCCCAGTGGCTCAACCACCCTTGGATTTTGGCGTACACGGAAATGGCCCAAGCGGGACCATCGGTTGATTGGACCAAAATGTTCTCGATCCCACAACCCACCGCCCCTACCTTCTTTATGGAAGGTTATGCCGGTCCCTCTCCCCCTTTACCTCCATCTTCGACCGATTCATTGCTCCCAGTCACAGTCCCAACTCCCCCATTGCCGGTACCGACAGCTTCATCATCGCTCCCGGCCCCAACAAAACCAACGCGTCGGGCAAAATCAACCGATCCTGTGCCAGCGGCTGAAACGAAGTCCAAGAGTAAGACGAAGTCTGGGCGAAGGAAACCCGAGGCCGGGTCCAGCACCCAGCCTAACGACACCGCTGCCCCAGTCCAAAGCAAAAAAAGAAAAGGGGACTCGATCGAAGCCAGGCCAAAGAAGACCAGAGTCGTGAGCGCGGAGTTCATCAACAGCAGTGATGAGGAAACATTGAAGCCGAAGTCGGAGTCACTTCGACCGGTTGGTGGGGAAGCAAAGGCGGTTAAACCCAAGTCCCAGCCCCATTTCTCCCGCATGACACCCAGTGCCGGCTTCAGTCTCATCCGAAGGCCCAAGTTAGACCCCGACG
>NW_001889920.1:94742-105071 GCF_000143565.1 Laccaria bicolor S238N-H82
AAGAAGCCGCAGGTGAAGAAGGTGAAGCCGGATGTCAAAGAGAAGGGCAAGCAGGATGTCGAAATGGCCGGAGTCGGGCATGATGTGGAACATGCAATTGACGTGGACATGGAGGTTGGTCTGACAATGGGAAAGGGGAAGTCCGAGGGTGGTATCGACATAGAGATGGCCGAAGTCAAACATGAGGAAACCGAGGTCGGTGCCAGTCCAAAAGCCGACAAAGACGTGGGCCGGGTGACTCCCACCATAATCATTGAGCCACCCACACCACACACATCGGCGATTTTCAAGAGCACTGAGACCGAGGTCGGTACCAACACTGACAAAGGAAAGGGCCGGGAGATTGGGCCGCCAGCCAGTGAGATGGAGTGGATCGTGCCCGAGTTAGCAATGCGGCCAGGTAAAAAATTCATGAAACTCGTTATTCTTTGCTGACTTCGTTTATAGAATTGGGCTTGGCTGTCAATTATATGCAACAAAGCTTTACACCCCCACCTGTTGAGCGCACGTCCTGGCCAGAAGGTTCGCGTTCGGTATCCCGTTCTCGGCAGGTCAGCCCACCAGATCCCAAGGAGGTTCATCGTACGTTTCAAGTTGTTTTCTCATTTCCCATGATTCTCAACTTGAAAACTTAGTTGACACGGCGCTCTATCAGAAGAAGATTGACTTTAGGTCCTTGAGCCCCCCACCGAACTTCGACATGCAGACGATGCAGCAGGAGATCAGAAGACTTGCTCATGGCCAAGCCGACCTCCTGCAGAAACTCCAAGACCAACAAGCGCAAGTCAGCGTCATGGAGTCGTCTACCCCTACTATGCGAGAGTATTCGGCATTTGTGGTCCGAAAACAAGATATTGACGCAAGTGCCCTTCTCCCCCCGGCAGTTGACTCACCCGTGACCCTGTCACAACGTCTTTTGGCGCTCGAAGAGATTACCCGGTGTATTCAAGATCAAGATTTGGCTAGCCGTCCTCTGTCGGAGAAAATTGCAAGTCTAGAGACCTCCGTTTGGTTTCAGGAAGAAAAAATCACCGGAGCGACTCGCCGGATGGACCGTATTGAAGAGTCTGCCCACATGCGTTGGAAGGAAACACAAGAAGATTTGCAGTCCATCCGAAGTGATCACCAGAGACTGGAAGCTGAGGTGAGGGAAGCCGTCAAGACACTGGAGAACAAGTGGGAGACTACGCCAGCTGCGTTACAAGAGAGTCTCACCCGGGGCTTTGAGAAACTTGCAAGCCGCATCGAAACTGCCGAGCTAACGCTCCACAACCTCACCAAATCAGTCACTACTATTTCGGAGCTCAACCTGCGGCTCGGTGCTCGCCAATCAAGTCTGGAATCGCTCATTATCCAGTTCCTCGGCAACAAGGAGAAGAAGCACACTGGCATCAATACCGATCGCTCAGTCTCACCCGACCGCGGTCAGAAAAGCCAGCAGGTACAAGTCTCCCCGACCCCGGGTGTCGTTCTGCCAAACCCAGTTTCAACCGATCACGCGCAAGTCTCTCCAACCCCGGCCGTCTTTCTGCCTCCAGCATCTGAGAGCCCAGCGGTCCTTCTGTTGGCGCCAAACCCAATTCCTCCAACCCGGGCAAGTTCGCCCGGTCCTTACATTGGGGGTAATAGGAAGTCACCTCGGCTACAGAAACTCGAACCCACACTTCAAACCCCCGCACAGAGTAAGTCTTCTACTTGGTGAGGATTCAAAAATCTGACTGCCAGCAAGTTACAAACAATGATGTCCAAACTGTCCAAACTCCGTCTACTTAATAGTTAGTAGCATACATGTATATTTTTTGGACAATCTTCAATTTTTTTTTGGGCATATTTAATATGAAGTCCTGTGGTGGACATAATAATGAAAGCAGTAAGAAAGCGGGGGGATCTTGGAGCAACTTTGTCCAATGGAGACCGGCATAGTAACAGCTTGGCGTTTATTTCAGGCAGCCGAGTGCGGTTGTTTGAGCCAGACCCGTTCCAACATGGGTATGTTTACAAGAAACATTGGTCGGTATAAACTTGGTAGGGATTTTGAACCGGGGGTGTGCATAATATATTTCACTGCCTTGTGAACGTCACCATGCTTGGCTTCTTGGGAAGTCATGGACCCAGTAAACTGCATGACCGAATACTGGACCATGACCGGCAAAGAAAAGCCGAGGTAATGTTTGAGCAACTTGGCAAATAAAACCTGAGTGAAGACGAAACTCGGCCGTATAGTGTCAACTGGATGGGACCAGGTTGGGCTGATCCACGCTGCATGGGATTCAAAGCTCTTCAGCAGACCCATGACACATGAGCCCATTCCATGAAGAGACGGGTTGACCCAGGATCCAAGGCATATTTAATTCATGGGGTACTAGCTGACTGACCATGTCACCGTGCTCGGCTTCTTGGTAGGTGATGGACCCGACCCAGTAAACTGCATGATGACCGGCAATGAAAAGCCGAGGTAAACTTGGCAAATAAAAATGAGACGGCTGTGGGCTGATCCACAATGCATGGGATTTAGAGCTCTTCAGCTGACCCATGACACATGTTGAGCCCAATCCATGAAGAGATCGGTTGACCTAGGATCCAAGGCATTTTTAGCTATGTCAATTCATGGGGTACACTTCTCAGCCGATGCACATTACCAGTCCTAAGAGAGTCTTGATGGCCGGTCCACCTTTGATGGGGTCAACTGATCCATGGGCTCATCAGCAGGCACCATCAACTATGGTCTGTTTGTATGGTCGGGGGGCTCAGTATTAGTGGGGTAAGGTAACTAATACTTGTGATCATGCCGCGTATGAAGAGGAATTTTATGCGATACTCTCTGCATTGCTTGAGAATGGGGTGAACAAGAATGAACATGCACAGGCAAGGCAGGAGGTGTATTGATTCGTTCTTTATCAGGTGGTGAGTATGATAGTTCGACTTCAGCGCTGTTTTGAGTTTGCTGACCTGTCTTGGAATGGCGTGAATGAGGATGAGCAGAAACGGAGGGGGCAGGGTCTGTGCTTTTCTCCTCCAGACAAGGTGGGAAGTACCAAATGTCTTCATCGGAATTCTCTGGCCTGGGTTGGCTGCATAAGAGCGAGATGTGATGTTGAGGGTTATTGCGATCCATTTGGAGGAACTACTCACTGTCTCAACTGTTTAAATGTTTGGTCGGCTCAGGAGTGGGGCATGACGCCAACCTTTCTGATCTGTGGAGTGCACAAACATAGATGTCACTCGGAATTATCGCCCAGAAACTGATGCTTGAACACCGTGTCCTTTGTAGCGAACGTTGGCACAACCATTGACTGTTTTGGATCTGCCACATGTCGATTTGCGCAGTCAGAAACTTGAGAATTGGTCAGATTGTGCGATACGATGATGGCCAGCTTCCAAAAAGACAAAACCAAACAGAGCCAAACAGATCAACGAAACCAAGCAGTAATTAGTTTTGCAGACTCCGAACCATGTTCTCAACTTTCTACTTACATGCCTTTTAACTCAATCAAAGACCATCCTTCTTGTGGGTGATATCATCAACGAAACTTGCCATCCTCGCATCACCCGGATAATTGCGCGAATTTGAAGTTTGGCGCTCATTTCATCCGAGATCGTGTGCTATACCCCTCAACAATAGCTAACATATCAAACAGGGCCGATCTGTTACTCCAGAAGACTACACCTCCCTCTGGGGGTGGGTCACCTTTTTCTGGGTCAGACCCCTCGTCAACTTGGGCAGGGATAATACCCTGAATGAGAGTGATGTGTGGAACCTCAGCCCAACGATGCAATCACACCCAATCTTCGTCACATTCAGCGCAATTGCACAGTCGACGCTCCTACGCTGCCTTTGGACCGCCAACTCGCTTGATTTAATGTACGCTACACTTCTCTTTTCAAATCTTCGCCGCTAACCTTGCGACAGCCTCGATTTCTGCTTAACGTTTGTAAGTGTAGTGTTCAAATACGCCGGCCCCTTCTTCCTCAAGTAAGTACACCTGGTACTCCTCTTATCCTTCCCCTCTGATAGTCTACCCAAGACTAATTCTCGATGCCATCGACTTGGAACACCCTACGCCTGAAAGCCAAACCCAGGTGTACATCTACGCCTTCCTGGCGTTCACGTGCACACTTCTGAAAGCCCAGGCTGATGTACAGCACCTGTGGTTTGGCCGACGCGCGTCCACGAGGATTCGATCGGAGCTTATGGTGGCGATAGGGTTTGGCGCGCTGCTGGTGGAGAGATATCATCGTATGTGGTTTTGCTTGTGGAACTGCTCCAGTTTTGAAGTTTGGACAGGTCAACCCCAGGTTTCCTCCATGTGATGGTTGACCGGGACCTGCTGTTGCAGATGGCTGATCAGCTTGTGTGGGGAATTATACGGAGCTGCTATTGACCGGCTCCCTCCATCGATGCCTTCGGCTTCCCCGGATTGCCATTGCGACAAATGTCATTATCCTCTTTTCTCTGCATCTACATTGGCTACGCCCTCTCCCTCAACCTTCAGCCTCCCTCCATTCTCTGAACATTTTCAGTCAAAGAGTACATGATTACAACTGCTTTCTGGAACACACGCGCATTGGAGATTTTTCACGACAACTGTCTCCCAACACCGCCCGAGCCCCTGTGCCCCTTCATCCGCCCATTCAACACTTCCACCTCTCCCGTGTTCTTTGACCATAAAAGGTTGATTTTCGGCAACCAACAAAGCACTTTCTCTGTTCTTGTCCTCAATCGCCCAATTCGTGGTTTGTATATGACATCATGAGGAAGAGTCGAGGTCATTAGGCGGCAGTGGCTGAATATGCGACGGATAGACACCCATGAAACTGCTAAAAGCGTTCGGGATCAAGGCTATCTACATTTATGTCAAGGCTACAGTATATTTGAGGTCTTTATTGTCCTCCACTGATTCCTGCCGGATTCCGGTGGAATCCGGGCAATTCCTGGAATTCCGGAGGAATCAAATTTGGCAGAGGGCCCTGCCAAATTGATCAAACTATTCCGCGGAATTTTGAATGGAATTCAAATTCCGCTGGAATGGTTCCGGTGATCACCCAGAAGGAATGCTCACGGAATCAGACGGAACGGAATTCCTGATGCCCAAATCAAACGTCAGATCATCAACAAACAACGCCACATCTCTCTCCAACCACCATCATCACTGACGCCTACACACCACATCGCCAACGTCCACCACCACGCACACCAGCCACAACGATGAGACAACGACGATGGCCACAACGTGGCAAACGACGCCTCAACGCCACATCAACAACCCTAGTAAACAAGCACGGCAACACGTTGCCACATCGCTGATAGCGACATGGCAACCAGACAACGAACGACGATTTCGTCGTTCGTCGTCCTAGGTGAGCACCCCCCCCAACCTCATCCCAACCCAGCTCGCTAACACCACGCCCACAATGAGGGACAGACAGCAGATGACCCACACACCACCACGTCAACGGACCGCCACCACATCAACGGACGACACCCACGTCAACGGACGACGCCCACGTCAACAGACGACGACGACGACGTCAGCGGACAACGACGCCCACGTCAGCGGACAATGAGCACATAAGCGGACGACGACGACGACGACGTCAGCAGACAACGCCCACATCAACGGACGACGGCGAGCACGGCAACAAAGACACGACAGGAACGACGTAAAGCACAGGCCGACGAACAGCGACGAGGCCCAGTACTCTTCCCTCCCTCTGTCCCTCTTCCCTCCCTCCATGCCCCCTCTCTCTCCATTCCTCCCCCTCTCTCTCCATTCCTCCCCCTCTCTCTCCATTCCTCCCCCTCTTTCCCTCCCTCCCCCCTCTCTCCCTCACTCCCTCCCCTCCATCACTCCCTCCCCTCTCCATCACTCCCCACCACCTCTCCCCATCACTCCCTCTCCCATCACTCCTCTCCCCTTCACCCCTCTCTCCTTCACCCCTCTCCCCCTTCCCTCCATCCCTCCCCCCTCCCTTTAACACTCTATGTAGTAGGATAATTTTGTAGTAGAATAATCTCATGTAGTTCTAGTGAATACACCTGAATTATCCATGTTCAAATTTGAATATCATAAGCAATTCCTAAGTTTAAGTTATCAGCATAGAATAGAATAATAGATTGACTGACTGCATTACACAAGTAATTCAGGAGGTCTTGATAAGTGCAGATTAAGTCATATGACATCTAGCTAAAGTGGAATTGTAGGGGGAACTGAGAAGTATAGATTCGTACTGAAATTTCTGTCTATTCCAGTTGGATTCCTGTCAATTCCAGCCGGAATCCACGGAATTCCTGGAATTCCGCAGAATTCCTGGATTCCAGCCGGAATCCGTGGAATCCGGTAGGAATCAGTGGAGGAATGGAAAGTATTGGTATATTCAAATGTTCTCTCAGAGAAAGATATCAGGCTCAATGCAGTCAATAAAATAATAGAACTTTTCATCTGCTTGCTCGCTCACTGGACAGACAAGAGCACCACGAACTAGGTAATCCATACGAACCAAGGTGGTGTCTGGCTCCTCATAGAGCACTCTGCATCCATCCCACACCGTCCTCGGCTTCCACTGACTGCAAGAGAAATGGTGAACAAGGGCTAAATCCAGTGTCTTCCCAGATGGAAGCGAACAACAAAACAGATCACAGAGTCGAGCAACGCTGAGTTTTGGTGCATCATCATGAATGATAACACAATCAAAGCAATGGCGTCCGTGGAAATCTGGGTTGCAATGCATGATATCTGTTCCTTCAGTCCAATCTTCCACTGACTGATACTTGAGTATGACACATTTATACCTTTGTACCTGTGTGAGATAACAATTCATTTGAGCCATAACTCAGGATTGACATCTGGGAAGTTATAGGCTCACGTAGATGTCATCTTCAAATTGCATCTGAACTGCTTCCTTGGGCATGTTAAAGGCGATGAAATCTCGCAATCTTTCATCGAGAGAACGATATCGGTGGTTGTCATTGGCAAGGTTGACAGCCACAACATGAAGGTTCATCTTCTTTCCCTCTGGTGATCCAAACCGCCAGGTTGTAGAGCTTTCTGACTCCAAATCCAACACTTCTCTTTCGTTGATGTCCTCTGCCAACTCAAGGTTCAGACGTGCCTTTTTGTCGTTATCTATGGCCATGCATATCCGAGCAATGGCCTCCTGTTTCTCATCGATGATACACATCTACCAGAAGTCATCAATCAAACGTGCATAAGTAAATATCCATGATAAGCGTTACCTGATGCTCTGCTTCCTTCATATTTGTCTGGCCAAAAGACTGTGCCGCTTCTTGCTGAAATCCTTCACTGTAACAAGTTGAGAAGTTGTCAACTGTTCCCTTCTCGCGTATGTCTTGAGGTACGTGACTGCAAGCATGTTGCTTTAGAAAGTTAAAGCTCTTGCCATATTCCCGCTCGACGGCCTATGGAGAAACACAGCATTATTATGGCCTTCAAAAACGAGAACACTGTGTGACTGACAGCACAGCATTTCTGGTAGACGGACAAGGCTTGCTGAAGCCTTTCCAGTCAGCTTTCAGTCATGCATTGAAGGCCAACAAGTATTCGAAAATGGAGATAAGCATGAATGCAATGCACTAGTACCGAATTTTTTGGAAGGAAATCCACGATGCATGGCAGAATGCACTACAGTGAGTGGAAATCATTCAACGATGTGCTGACTTGTCAAATTTTTGAAAAGCGTACCTTGAGAATGTCATAGAATGCCTGCCCGTCTGTAAAATGAGTGGTGGTGATGTGGTTGCAATGTTTAAGACCACTCCAGCGAGGAAAAATTGCCATTCTAGGGGTCGTTAGTGATAATCTTGGTCGAAATGTGAGAAATTCAGATGGTTACCATTCTGTTCCTTTGGCACTATGTTCCTCCAGAACGTCAAGCAACAGTGGCCACAAATGTTTTCCCCATTTTCCCAAGTCGTCTGAGTGTAGGGTATCATATGAATATGCCTTGTAGGGATCAGAAAATCGAAAATCCCAAAGGAAGTGCTATAAGAGTGGTAGTTGAAGGAGATGAACGGAAATCAGTGATCAAGAAGGCTTACCTCAATGTTGTGCATACCATTATCCTTGAGAATTTTCTCCTTCGCGGCCATGGTTTTTGCCTTCGAGGCTTCTGTAAGTACTGCTCGCATGGACTGCGGTGTACGTAGCTCAAAATTACCCAAGATGTTATGCAGATCTGATTGAGCGACAAGGCATTTAGGACATGGATGATGAGCTGATGCAGCCCGGCAGCCACAGAAATATGCTGGTTCCTCTGCATCCTGTGATTCAATGAGAATTCCCAGGTGAAGGACCTGGTTTAAGCCATCCGCACAACAGTGAGCTTCACCATGTTGCGAACGTTGCTTCAAGTTTTGGAACACTTTCTTTAAAACCTTTTGATATATTTCCTGCTTGAAGTGTGCAAATTCCTCCTTCTCTGCCACAGAGCAGCTGGTTGGATCTGATGGATCCTCGATCTATACCCAGCTCGCATGAGAATTTATTTGTGAATGGCAAGCACTTATGACTTACGACAGGCATGTATCCGATAAGAACACCACCTCCATTCGATGGGTGGTATACACTTTTATGATAAAAACCAGACATATGCCTGGAGGGCGATGTGTATAATGCCTAGAGGTTCAATGAGATCACATATCTCATTGTTCTAGGATATTTCATTGCGATTTTCATATGGATACCTGGTGCTTTCAATATATATTTCATTCTCAACCCCAGGATATTTCATTGCAATTTTCATATGGACACCTGGCTCTTTCAATATATATTTCATTCTCAACCCCAGGATATTTCATTGCAATTTTCATATGGATACTGGGCACTTTCATTAGATATTTCATTGTGTATAATGCCTAGAGGTTCAATGAGACAACTCATTATTTTGTCTAGTATTTTCATTCATTAAGTTCCCTGTGTATTTCATTTGGTTTTTTCATTAAATGGCCTAAGTGATCTCATTAATATTGCATTGTGATTTCCTGCAATATTTCATTCATTATCTCTGGATATCTCATTTTGCTTTTCATATGAAAGCCTGGTGCTTTCAATATATATTTCATTCTTAGCTCCAGGACATTTCATTGGAGTTTTCATATATATATCTGGCGCTTTCATTGGATATTTCATTGTTAGCCCCAGGATATTTCATTGTGCTTTTCATCTGAATGCCTGGCGCTTTCAATGGATATTTCATTCTTGTTCCTAGGATATTTCATTGCACTTTTCATAGATATACCTGGTGCTTTCATTGGATATTTCATTGCTAAACCCAGGATATCTCATTGTGCTTCTCATTTGGATGCCTGGCGCTTTCAATGGATATTTCATTCTTATTCCTAGGAGATTTCATTGCACTTTTCATATGTGTACCTGGCGCTTTCAATGAATATTTCATTTTTAGTGGCAGCTGACCTTTCAGGGTCCAGGGTGCATTTCCAAATGTAAAATGGCAATAAAATCAGGAAAAATTAGGGCTCATTGCTGATCATCATGTTGTAACATTGTCAGGGTCCAGGGTCCAGTTCCAAATATGGTAATATATCCAAAAATAGCGGAAATATTGAATATATATATAAATGGTGTACAGAACATCAGGCACTGCCTTCAGGGTCCACTTCAGGTTCCATCCCAAAAGGGAAATATCACCTGGTTTGACCAAAAAGTGAAGAAAACCAACTGGAGAATGATTTTACCTATCAGGGTCCATGTAATGGGATGTTGGGATGATGGTCACATGACCAATTACCAAAAATGGTCAAAAAACAAAAGTTGTAGCCCTACACTGTAGCTTCCTGAATCTGTTCGAATTATGTTCTGAAGTGCTCCCGTTGTGGAGATATGAGGTAAAGGAATCCCAAAAGTGTCGTGTTTTTTTTTTTTGTTTTTTGCATTTTTCTCCATGAAAACAAAACCAAACAATATGATTTCAGTATATTTAGAAAGCTAAAAGAAAGGGCTACAACTATTGTATCGTGGGGAAAATGACCAAAAAAGGAATCAGATATAGACTACCAAGTTTACTGATAGACTACAAAAAAGTCGGACTCAACTACAAAGTTTACTGATACACTACATAAGACTACAAAAGTCAGACATAGACTACAAATTTTACTGATACACTACAAAAGACTACAAAAGTTGGACTTAGACTACAAAGTTAGGGTTAGGGCTAAAAGGTTATCCAAAGTCAACCTAGCCCATCCATCCCATACATGGCACATATTTGATGGGGAAATGGCTGGGGAATATACAGATACATTGCAGGGACTCTATTCCATGTCTAGTTTGAGGAATCATATGCAAAAGAAAG
>NW_001889920.1:105121-106064 GCF_000143565.1 Laccaria bicolor S238N-H82
ATTTTGTAGACAGAATACCCTCATTGGGATGTTTGTTGACAGATATTTACCAATGGGTTTGACCCATGTGTAGTATATGCATTGATGTGTGCACTATTTCCTAATTGGGCCATTTCCTAATTGGGAAAAGCGTTACATTTTTTTCTGCCACACTTGATGTCAGGCACAGTGCGCATTTAGGTTGGGAACTGTTTCCCACGCTTTTTGGGCCAGAAGAATTAATGGTTAGCATGGTGTGGTCATTGTTAATGATGATGTGTGCACTATTTCCTAATTGGGCGACTTCCTAATTGGGAAAAGCATTACACTTTTTTCTGACAGACCTGATGTCAGGCACAGTGCACATTTAGGTTGGGAACTGTTTCCCACACTTCTTGGGCCAGAAGAGTTAATGGCTAGCATGGTGTGGTCATTGTTAATGATGATGTGCGCACTATTTCCTAATTGGGCCATTTCCTAATTAAGAAAAGTGTTACACTTTTTTCTGACACACCTGATGTCAGGCACACTGCGCATTTGGGTGGGGAATTATTTCCCACGCTGTTTGGGCCAGAAGAGTTGATGGCTAGTATGGTGTGGTCATTGTTAATGACGATGTGCGCACTATTTCCTAATTGGGCCATTTCCTAATTAAGAAAAGCGTTACACTTTTTTCTGACACACCTGATGTCAGGCACACTGCACATTTGGGTGGGGAATTATTTCCTACACTTTGGTTTGTAGTGTCTGCTTTTTTCATTACAACACTTTGTAGTGTCCGCTTTATTGATTAGAAAATTGTGTAGTGTCCGCTTTTTTCATTAAAACACTTTGTAGTGTCCGCTTGATTGATTAGAAAATTGTGTAGTGTCTGCTTTTTTCATTACAACACTTTGTAGTGTCCGCTTTATTGATTAGAAAATTGTGTAGTGTCTGCTTTTTTCATTACAACACTTTGTAGTGT
>NW_001889920.1:106880-108137 GCF_000143565.1 Laccaria bicolor S238N-H82
GACCACACCATGCTAGCCATTAACTCTTCTGGCCCAAGAAGTGTGGGAAACAGTTCCCAACCTAAATGTGCACTGTGCCTGACATCAGGTCTGTCAGAAAAAAGTGTAATGCTTTTCCCAATTAGGAAGTCGCCCAATTAGGAAATAGTGCACACATCATCATTAACAATGACCACACCATGCTAACCATTAATTCTTCTGGCCCAAAAAGCGTGGGAAACAGTTCCCAACCTAAATGCGCACTGTGCCTGACATCAAGTGTGGCAGAAAAAAATGTAACGCTTTTCCCAATTAGGAAATGGCCCAATTAGGAAATAGTGCACACATCAATGCATATACTACACATGGGTCAAACCCATTGGTAAATATCTGTCAACAAACATCCCAATGAGGGTATTCTGTCTACAAAATAATAGGTAAATCCCCTGTCCCCTATATTAAAAAAATCCCAAGTTTTGCTCTTAAATATAGGACCCCAGACACCCCTTGTGGCTGAAAATATATATCCTTAGTCAACCCTAGCTGCAAAATATATCCCAAGTCCAACCCAGACAAGAAATATATTTCTACATTGTGACAGTCACAATTCAGGGTCCAGGCATAAGAAATATATTTAGAGTCCATTCCAGTGAGGAAATATATTTTGGGGTGTGTGACACACTAGAAATATATTTAGTGTGACATTGGACAACAAAATATATTTAGGTAAAAGTGGAGATATACAAGCCCAGAATATATACACTATAGATATACACCCTGACATTTAGTCCCGTAGTATTCATGGAGTTTGCAAGACTAACAGTCAGTTGTCAGTGGGTGACTGAAGTGTGTAGCTCTGGGTATTTCATTGCGATTTTCCAAATGTGGCCCTGTGCATTTCATTGTGATTTTTCAATGGATACCCAGGGCATGAATGCTTTGAATACAGAACATCAGGCACTGCCTTCAGGGTCCACTTCAGGGTCCATCCCCAAAGGGAAATATCACCTGGTTTGACTAAAAAGTGAAGAAAACCAAGAGGAGAATGACTTTACCTATCAGGGTCCATGTAAGAGGATGTTGAGATGATGGTCACATGACCAATTACCAAAAATGGTCAAAAACGAAAGTTGTAGCCCTATACTGTAGCTTCCCAACTCTGTTTGAATTATGTTCTGAAGTGCTCCTGTTGTGGAGATATGAGGTAAAAGAATTTCAAAAGTGTCGTGTTTTTTTTTTTTTTTTTTTTTGTGTTTTTCTCGANGAAAACAAAACCAA
>NW_001889920.1:108502-109413 GCF_000143565.1 Laccaria bicolor S238N-H82
TCATGGCAATCCTTCAGCCATATCCCCACATGAACTTATTATGTTTTGAGATAAGACAGTAGGTATCAATATGAAAAGCTTAGAATAGCCTTTCCTAATGTGAAAGACAACTTGTGCATGATGTCAAAAACTAATGCTGAAGCACTGGCAATATGTAAGATCATGTCAATCCTTCAACCTCATCCCCATAACCTAGACAGGGCCAAGGACACCATAACCTACATGTCAACTACAAACTTTTGTAGTCTAAAAAAGCGGACACTACACACTTTTTCAAATGAAAAAGCAGACACTACAAACTTTTCCAATAAAAAAGCGGACACTACAAACTTTTCTGATGACAAAAGCAGACACTACAAACTTTTGTAGTCTAAAAAAGTGCCTTTTCTAAAGGCTCTCATGCTCTCTTTTGCATATGATTCCTCAAACTAGACATGGAATAGAGTCCCTGCAATGTATCTGTATATTCCCCAGCCATTTCCCCATCAAATATGTGCCATGTATGGGATGGATGGGCTAGGTTGACTTTGGATAACCTTTTAGCCCTAACCCTAACTTTGTAGTCTAAGTCCAACTTTTGTAGTCTTTTGTAGTGTATCAGTAAAATTTGTAGTCTATGTCTGACTTTTGTAGTCTTATGTAGTGTATCAGTAAACTTTGTAGTTGAGTCCGACTTTTTTGTAGTCTATCAGTAAACTTGGTAGTCTATATCTGATTCCTTTTTTGGTCATTTTCCCCACGATACAATAGTTGTAGCCCTTTCTTTTAGCTTTCTAAATATACTGAAATCATATTGTTTGGTTTTGTTTTCATGGAGAAAAATGCAAAAAACAAAAAAAAAAAACACGACACTTTTGGGATTCCTTTACCTCATATCTCCACAACGGGAGCACTTCAGAACATAATTCGAA
>NW_001889920.1:109463-124895 GCF_000143565.1 Laccaria bicolor S238N-H82
TGAAGCGCCGGTACACATATGAAAAGTGCAATGAAATCTCCTAGGAATAAGAATGAAATATCCATTGAAAGCGCCAGGCATCCAAATGAGAAGCACAATGAGATATCCTGGGTTTAGCAATGAAATATCCAATGAAAGCACCAGGTATATCTATGAAAAGTGCAATGAAATATCCTAGGAACAAGAATGAAATATCCATTGAAAGCGCCAGGCATTCAGATGAAAAGCACAATGAAATATCCTGGGGCTAACAATGAAATATCCAATGAAAGCGCCAGATATATATATGAAAACTCCAATGAAATGTCCTGGAGCTAAGAATGAAATATATATTGAAAGCACCAGGCTTTCATATGAAAAGCAAAATGAGATATCCAGAGATAATGAATGAAATATTGCAGGAAATCACAATACAATATTAATGAGATCACTTAGGCCATTTAATGAAAAAACCAAATGAAATACACAGGGAACTTAATGAATGAAAATACTAGACAAAATAATGAGTTGTCTCATTGAACCTCTAGGCATTATACACATCGCCTTCCAGGCATGTGTCTGGTTTTTATCATAAGAGTGTATACCACTAGTGTCCATTCCCAGACGCATTCCGTATTTGGCATGGAAGCCATGCAGGCCGTAATAGCATGGGATATTTCTTTACACGCCGCGTAACCAGGCCCTTGTCAAGCCAGAAATGGAGCGGAAGAAATGAATGAGGAAATATATCCCAATCTGGAAGCTCAGACTTGAAGGAAAAAAAATAAAGACAGTATATTGGTCAGCAGATATATGTGGACCCACATCGACATTCCACCACATACCAGCTGTGTTTGGTTCGTCATAAATTTGTTCTTCAAAGTCGCCAGCACAGTGATACTTCTGGACCGCATTCCACATGGCCATTGGTGCTAAGGACTCGTCTTGGATAATCGATAAGATCCATTCCCATGGATCTCAATATTCAAAGGCAAATATATATTCTTTACCCTGGTATAATGCAGTCACAATGTCATGCTTGAACTATCAAAAGTCATCAGAAGCGATAAGCAATGGCCGCGTGGTTTCTGCTCACCTGAACAAAGTATTTACAAGCCTTGGAAAGGACATTGTCCATTTCTGTAAAGTTCTTAATAGTAAGATGGCTTCCTTCCGCCCAATTGGAATTGAGGCCGGCTAGTTGCTTGTTGATGATCCACTTGGGTAACAAACCCATTATAGCCGTCTCTGTGTATTCAAAATCACCAAGGTTTTTGAATGGAGCCCAAGGATGAGGCTCGGGCTGGGGCATGTAAGTTGGACATTCTGAATGAGAAACTGGGTTCGCGTGATTCAGGGCAATTATCTTTGTGGTCGGATCCCATGAATGAGGATGCGGAATAATTTTAATGTATTCCTGTGGTAGATGGGGTCCGTACATGGTCTCACGGCCTGCCAAATTCCAAGTAATAATTTTGAAAAGGCATTAAAGAAGGAAAGAAGGAGTGAGCATACCATTAGTAGGCTCTTGAGTATTCAACTCTGGTGACGGATAATCAACGTCCATGGGCACTAAGCTAGACCCTTCAACAAATTCATTGTTGGCACCAAAATCCACACGAGAACTTAAGGGTATTGCTGGCAAGGTCAATGGTGTCGCATCGACTTGAATTTCATTGGGATTTGAATGTGTGCGCTCCGGAAGTTCTTTCCTGATCATCGAAGTTTTCTTACACCAAGCTTCATGCTTATCGAAACCTTGCGCACTTCGATAGGTCTTGCAATAGCGGCATTTCCGCTCAAGCCTCTCAACTTGGAGCTTCCCGGACTTTGTAGAATGTGTTGAACGACGTGGCATTAGTAGGAAAGTTCGTACAAGTCGACTTAGAACAGGAAGCCGACGCCGCGGCCCCACTGATTATTTGGTTGGCATAATGTGTCACTTTGCGTCATTTTATTAGAAGTTCACAGGTACAAACTGTCAAGGTGGAGCAGCCCCACAAATTTTGAGATGCTGGAATATATAATGGGGACCTTTGAGCAAAACAACAACCCAATCGATTCTACTCACTCACAATGACACCGTGGGCGCAGTCACATGATCATTCCAACTCCCCAGCCCCCTCGAATTCCAAGAACGTGCTGGTGCTCAGCACGGACACTTCCCGAGCCAACTTGTTCAAGGTGACTCTGATAGTTGCATTGCGCGACGTTGAACTGACATCATGTGATCATGTCTCGGAGATTGCCCAGCAGTACGAAGTTGACAAGAACGCTGCCCAAGCCAAATTGGATCGTCTCAGTCGCAAGTTTGCGGATATCACCAACGACGAGGACGACAACTCCAGCCATCAGCCCAAACATCGCCGAACTCGCCATGAGTCTCCGCCTGTGGATCCGGATGATGAAATAGATGCTACCAATCGCACCGTCACTGACGAACATTTTGTCTACCAAGCTGGACACAAATTCTTCCTTATCTGCGCTCCATGGATTCGATCAGGAGAGGATCTCTTCGATACTGACATCGACGAGCACTACAATGCGGCCGAGAGATTTGAGAATGACAAGAAGAAGGTGCAGGGTCAAATCCACGAGATTCTCGACCTTCTCCAGGAGAAGATTGAGCAGGATGCCTTGCGTCAGAGGTGGCTCAGACGACAGGTCAGTTCTGTTCGTATTTTGTAACTTTATACTCACTTGTGTCTAGTTTATGAACGGCCTCAAACCACAAAGATACAATACTGCCACCCGAATTCGCCACTGCTGCGCGTTGATCCTCGGTGCCTCCGAGATTGATCTCCTCCAAGCAGACATCAGGAAGGCCAAGTTTCATGAGGACATCGGATGGGTGAGCGAGACTGGACAGTATTCAAGTGTCGATGTTCCGATCCTTCATAAGGATTGGCATGGTGGGTACTTGCTTTCTTCTGTCTTTCTCAATCCTAAGCTTATGGGGGTGAGTCTCAAGTTCATTTCTCATACTTATGTTTAGGGGAACTCATTCTTGATTCAGATCTAAATCACCCTCATTCGTGGGCCCATCGCTGGAAAACTTTTCATGAACGGCCAATCACTTCATCCCCAAACCGAGACGATGGCTCATATTCATAACATATGCAACATCACACCCGGTGCTATTGCTACGTGTGGTATGCTAGTACGTCACTTTTACATATTTTATATCATCCATAACATCCTTCCTTAGGCTCGCTGGGCTCTTTCGAGTGACGACGCTCTTCAGGAGGTGGGCTCGAACACTGGTATACGTTATTTCAACGACTTCGAGGAATACCTAACGATTCTCGAGACTGGCCTTCAACAAAGGAAGAAGAGCATTCTCAACATCATCAAGCAGTGGGACGAGAAGATATTCCAGAACTCTGAATCAAGTCTTGTAATGGGGGTCAAGAATGACGAGAGCTGTGGCTTGAAAAGGGCAATGGAACTCTTAGCTGCTGATTCAGAAGAGGAAGAAGACCAGATGGAAGACCAGGACGGAAATGGGAATGCTGGCAGTGAGGCAACACCAGTCTAGTACCTGCCATTATGTAGTGCACAGCCAGCTCGAAATGCATTGATTTCACGTTCTCTTTGGTGTGAGACCTAAATATTATGCTCGAAATCCGGGGATACATTCCGGTCCAGATTGTGGTTCATCAACCTGACACCGAGGGTAAGCTCTGCTATACACTTGCCGTGTTCAAATGTTTGGTCAGGAGATATAATTACCATAATCACTGGCTTGTTCTCTCAGCATTCAAATGTTTGAACAGGGTAGGTAAGTACCATAATTACGGACATGTCTTCTCCGTGCTCAAATGTTTTACCAGGAGAAGTAACTAGTATAACCACTAATACACCCAATCAGTACTAAAATGTTTGACCACAGCGGTAATTACTGATCCAAGAGAGGGGGTCTATCACACCCATATGCACGTTCTGTGGCTGAAATACATCCCGAAATACTGATGACCTGATGCACACATATAAGCACCATATTGGCACATCTAGGTTTTTCTCGGATTTTCCGACATACCAACTACCTACTCGAAAAAATTGCCATGAACTTCGAAAACAGGGATACTTTCAAATTTCAAATGACTATTGTGAAAGATACCTCAATTTTTTCTCTAAATGACACAGAGTGACGGAATCAACACCACCAAACAGTTACCAAATAGAGTATTAGAACTTAGCGCTGGATACGCTTTACAATACACATTTTGTGGCGATGGTAACAGATTTCATGAGGAATAACTTTACATTGTTCTAATACAAATGGATAGTGAAAGGTATAAAGAAGAACTTACAAAGTCAAGCTAAGCATCAACCAATAAGCAGAAAACTAGCAAGTAACTAGTCCAGCACCCAACTTAAGCATGATGCATGATGTGTTATGTGTGTCTAATGCATTCAATGACTCTTCATATATGTGGAACTGAATGTTTGCGAGCAGTGTGATAATTACAAGAGGCTTGGAAATGGAGACGCAACATGATACATTAACGCAACGGACCCATCACTATGTCACATTCAGCTGTGGCCGCATGTGAGGGCATCAGTGGCATTTTCTGAGGGAGCCTCCAGGCTTGTAGCACTGAGGCTCGGGGCCAGGTCAGCAGGCGGTCCGACATTCTGGGCATGACACTTTGATGTCATGTGAAACCTCAAAGGCCAATTATTTGGCAAGGAAGAATTGGCCTTCAAGGTCATAATCACTCATGGCACTCCCTGCTAAATCCTAATCAAGAATGCCATCGGGGGACAGACCTCAGTGTCCCAGCACTCCTGAGTGCCTGGCGCTACTTACTGTCCCAGCACTCCTGAGTACTCAACACTACTCTGTGACAATCAGAAGGCTGTCAGCACATAAATATGCCAGTGATTTCACCAATTATAGCGTATTCTGTATATGTATGTCAGGCTAAAAAAGACAATGATGATATCCATTTTTACAAGCTGACAGTGGAGCTGTACACTAGAATTGAGTGTACAGCACCCACTGGACTTGACTACATATCAGGTGTATGCTGGCAGGCTCGTTGGTGGTGTATCGGAAAAACCAATCCTGCCACCCTACCACCCCGCATACAGTTCCACCCAGTACTTTATTGTGCCCTACCTATTCCTGTCAGACTCCAGTCATTCCTGCGGATTCCGGTGGAATGGGACTGGACTCCAGCGGAATCCGCAGGAATGGGATCACAATCCACCATAAATAGATACAACAGATACAATTTTTCTCTTTTCTACATACATTTACACTAGTATACACTTCTGCACACTTCTCTTTACTGTAGTACACTAATATACACTTCTGCACACACTAAGATTGCACACTGTTATTAGTTATCCTCATCATCTTGAACATCTTCATCTAAACCCAAGTTTTCCTCTTCATCTCCATCTGATTTCTTCATCTCCTGTTTGTGGATGACATACTTTGTGTGATAGAATAACATGGTGTGTAAAAACCAGTTAAAATTTCCTGGTGTCATACATTTGAGAATTGATTGATAACCACCAAGCCATGCATTGAGTTGTTCGCAAACCTAAAAGATTTATAGTATTGAGCTGATATTTAATGAAAATAAATCATTGATTACCTGTGTATTGAAAGCTTGCTTCAAATATGGTCGTCCATTCTTATCATAGGCCATAACTACAAGATTTGGAGCAGATCCATCTCCAGGTGAAGGATTACAGTATTTCCGACATAGGAAGTCTGCCACTCGATGATTGATATAGTGATAGGCATCCACAATAAATCTAGTAGTCCTTTTCCAAATCTCCCAACTTCCATTTGCTACTGTTGTTGCAAGCACTTGACAACCTTTATCAATACAGATATAATCAGGCCTTGATTCTTCTGTTGGATAAACCTTTGCTAGAAAGTTCAAAATATTGGTTGGTGATTCTGAATTTGGAAACTTGGCCCATGCAATAACAACACCACAAGGTGCGCAAATAGTTTCAACACAGTAGAATCTAGCCGCACGAAAGTAATTTGGAGGTGGCTGTGGTTCTTCATTTGGTTCATCATGTTGTTGGGGATTTGGTCCTCTGTGATGGGGCTCCCAAGGATTATTCTCCCCAGGGTGTTGTAACATCCGGCAAACTCCAGCCTGGTTGTGGTGTTTGCTGTTCTTTGTATGTTTATGCCACTGTGGTTGGTGCTGTTCACATGCAAGTGTTCATTCTACTCTTTGGTTATTACAGTCACGGACCAAGCATTGAGTAGCAAGCATTATGTGATGTATATCACATAGAGATCCACCATGAGAGTTAGAGAGGTCATTAGTGCAAATCTCATATGCACAGTGCTAGAAAAAATCATTGTGAACAAACAAACTCCATGAACAAAATGTAAAAGTCATTTACCTGAGGACCCATAACTATACCATCAAGAACAACCATTTTTATGTTTGGGATATCATCAGTATCCATCTCATTATCTGAAGTGACCTGAGGTGCATCAACTTCCATTTCTTCAGGAGCTGCTGCCAAAGCAGGAATATCATCATCTGTGGCATCAACACCAACAACTGCTGCTGGATTATTGAAAACCACATCACTTGTATCTTTGCGTTTTTGAGTACATTCATCACATGCATGTCCTTCTGAAGCTCTGATGACTCCATCTTCCCCCAAGAGTGAAAATGCCTGAGTAGTAACTTCTTTGATATTCAATCCATCATCAAATTCAGCATCAATTCCAGATTCTTCAGCAATTGTGCAAACAGATTGTTGAACAAATGCTTGCCAGACATGAGCTCGTGAAATTGAAATTTCTTTTGTTCCATATGTATTATTCCAGTACTCTGAGAAAGCAGATGCTGAAGCATGAAAGTTATACATAGCATTTATAGCTGCCATTGCAAATCCACGATCAGTCCAGATTGATTGGCCAATTTTTAAATATTTGGCTGAGTTAAGATAGACTCGTTTCAAAGTATTTTGAATAATTGATGTATCTTCAAATCTTTCATGATCGGCTGTGTATAATGTTTTACAGTTTGGACACTTTCCTGTAAGCACAGGGACATCTTGGTATACTCTCTGCTCTTTGATCAAAGTAACCAATGGTATGTCACTACTTTTGGTAGATTGACGCAATGATCTTGGACTACAACTCTGAGTTTCACATGCAAATGAAGGGGGGCAAATGACATAAGCTGGTTCTATCTTGCTGTGTGATAGAGGGAGTAATTTTCCTTTATAACCCCCCTTCTCATCAAATGTTGATAGTTTCAAGCAGCCAGCCAGCTTGTCAAGCTTTCCAGCAAGAAGATCAACTTTTGCCTTTTCATCTGGCTCTTGTGCAAGTTCATTTTCAGAGAATAAAGTTTCAACCCTCTTCTTTCCAAGTTTGTTTACCAGTGCATTGCTCAATGCAATTATCCATTCTGAAATCTGCACTTTGTTTTCATCACCACAAATCCGTTGTTGTTGACGAAAATGAAGATTTAATAAATCAGGATTCTCAAATAGTGTGAATGAGATTGTGAGAACAGTTGCCAAAGAAATATTAGAGCCAAAGATTGTCTGGATTGCATCACTAAATATGCTGCATGGAATATTTGGAAAAGGACGTTGCCCTGAAGAGGTAGCAGATGCCAATGAAACTAGATTTGACCAGATCAAGAGCCAGACTAAAATCCAGTGCTGGGATACAAGTGATATAGCTGATGACAAGAGCAGAAAAGTAAATCTGAAAAGGAAACTAGAACTATTGTACAAATCAGTATTTCTTCTTTCATTTACACTCCAAACACATCAAAAAGAAAAGAAAGAAAATCATAACACTACTTACTCAGAAGCTTCTTCCTCATCTGAACCCCTTGCCTCTTTCAACTTCTTGTGCTTTCTCTGCACCCGTGGTCGATCTTTATCACGATTCTTCTTCTTTGGACTGTCTGAGGCTTTCCTCTTCCCCTTGGGATCACGTCTCTTCAGCTCTCCCTCCCAATCTTTATCCTCAAGCCACTTCTTCAAGTCAGGAAAGGTCAGAGATCGACTGGTCTTAATCCCCCACAAATCCTCAGTACAGAGGCAATCTTCCAAGTCATCAAGCCAATCTCGCATATCTGGATACTCCTGTGATCGTAAAAACAATGGCTTCCAAGTTTGGTAGAACTGTGACTTGGCGATGAAAATATCAATGAAGGTGGTGATGCTGGGAACCCAGATAGCTGCATCATTAAACTGTGCCTTCCACTCAGCATCCTTGCCCAAGGCCATCACCTTAGGGGTAGCATTTGTGATGGCCTTGAACTTCTGGTAAGCAGAGCGTAACCCAGATGGTTCCAGAGAGGGAAGTTCTGTGTCAATCCCAAGATAGTCTAAGAGAAGAGCTTTGCTTTCTTTTGAAAGCCTTGAAGGACCTGTCACCTCAGATGTACTAACAGACGAAGCAAGAGACTGTCCACGAGACTCAGAAGGAACTGACAAAGAACGAGGGACAGATCCTGAATGAGAACCCAAAGAAACAGAACACTGATGGAATGATGGAGGAATTGCTGAGGCAACCATTGGGTCACAATCGTTTTCCTAGACATAATTGAAACCAAACTCAAAGAGAGCACAACCAATAAAACCTACCAAGAGAATATGAGTCACCTTACCCATCTCATCTTCCTCCCAAACAACATCCTCGTCATCCTCAACTACAATGTTATAACGCCCCATGATGGACCACTGCTTCTGATCCAAAACATAAACACGATAATTCTGATCTGAGACAAAAGTTTATTAAGCTTTGTAGATTTATAAATAATTGAATACTTACTGCGAACAGGTAGTGTTTGAGAGTCCGGTTCGGTCCGGTTTTTTGATGCCCAGGGGCGTTAACCGTAACCGTAACCGGTCTGCCTTTTCCCCAGAAGTCAAAAGACCAGACCAGACCGCAAAAAGACCGCAGACCGCGGTTTTTTGCGGTCTATAGACTGGTTTCGGTCTGCATCAGTTTTAACCGGTTTATGACCGGTCTTTAGGCCAATATTTTAAAATTATGAATCGGTAAATTTATTAACATCTCTAATAGCTTCAAAACGAGCCCAAGAACGTTAAATTCCGTTAGGAATTGGTGCTTCTATAAAATAAGTCTGGTACATCTATTATTCCCAAAAGTAATTTACATTTTAATTCATATCTCTCTCGTTTTTTTACCAAATCGTACGTTCTTGGGTGCGTTTTAAAGGGTATTTAAGGGGCTACAAAAGACCGGTCCAAACCGGTCAAGACCGGTTCACGTTAACCGGTTTTTTTGCGGTCTTTACATTTCAAAAATAAAAGACCGTAACCGCAGGTCCGGTCTTTTGCGGTCTTGGTCCGGTCAGGTTACAGTCTTTTTCCAGTCATGAGACCGGACTTCCAAATACTATGAACAGGAGAGTAGGACTTGGCAACCTTTTTCAGGAGTGGGCCCAATGTTTCGTAACAGGGGGACTTGACATTTAGAAGTGAGGTAGGATTCTGAATGATGATATCTGAAGGAGGTTGTTGCACAATTGTGACATTAATGCGACCATGGGAAAGGGGGGCTACATCTTGAAGCACATCACCAACAGGGTCACCTATGTTGAAAGAATTCCCAAGGGCACGCCCACGCAAAATGCCTCCTGTAGAACGTGAGGACCCATTGGCAGGCACTTCCTTCTCAGGAGGTGCAAGATTAGAAATATCAATATCTAGAAAGTATAATAAATAGATGAAATAAACAAAATTAATCAAAATAAAACCTTTAACCAAGCGATCATTGCCAGGAGCTTTAACAATGTCTATAAAGGGTATTAAATGAATGAAACAACAACAATAATATATTATATTACCTTCAGCCAAGGGCTCATGGTGGTTGGAACCAGACTTGGCCTGATGACGGCCTCTTGGTGGGCCAAATCGGATGACCTCCTGCTCCTCACCTCTTTCATCACCATCACTGCCCTCATCACCATCTTCCTCATCACTCTCCTCATCACCTGTTTCTTCATGTGCAGCAGTAACCGCAGGCTCATGATTGATACGAGAACGACTACTGGAAACAGTGGGGGCAGGGGGGAGGAAAGAAGAAGTAGATGAGTGACCAGTATGCTTTGGAGGTGCAACAGATGTGCCAGAAGCTTCAAGAGCTTGTTCAACACTATCAATTTAATATAATAAATATTAATCACATAAAAATAAAAGAAAGAAGCTCACGGTGTCAGACTGGCTGGGACACCCTTATCATCCTCAACCTTGTCCCTGGCTGCTCGCTGGGCACCTGTCATCCTGAATAGAATGATTAATATGCAAGTACTGGTATCAGAAAGGCTACACACCTTGCTTTTTTCCCCTTCTTGCCACCAGTCTTTCCCTTGCCCTTCCCAACCTCTGGTTCTCCCTCAATACTCTCCTCACCATCACTCTTGGTGTTGGCTTTGGCGCGTTGGATTTTTTTGCCTCAGTGTTAGACTGGCCACGTTTCTGGCCTCGCTTGGGAGGAGAATTCACCCCAGCTTGTAAGGAACGAAGCTCTCTTGCACTCATGATGGAAGAGAGCAAGGTTAGAAGGTAAAAAGTGAAGTGGGACAGCAAGAACAAAGGATGAGGGGAAGAAAGATGTGGGGGGAAAGAAAGAAAGACGTGAGAGGAAAGAATGGCCACCAGACCTTTAGGGTTCAGGGTTTGAAACTTCCATTTTGGGAAATTTGAACTAAATTTAGAATGCTATGAAAAATCTACACCAAGTGCTACGAAACTCTACATTACATACTATACTCAAGCCAGCTAGTTGTAATGTTAAAAAGAGAAGGGGGGGCATCGTCGTTTGGTCCAGTTGTGTAAAAAAGCGAAGAGGGGAGGGACATTCGCGCTCATGGCGCATGCTCACAGGGTTCGTGGATGTGGGTGCGCATGGGCGTTGTCGTTTAGTCTAGTTGTGGTGTAAAAAAGCGAAGGGGGGAGGGATGTTGGCGCTCACAGGGGGTCATGGATGTGGGTGCACGTGGGCGTTGTTGTTTCGTCCAGTTGTGGTGTAAAAAAGCGAAGAGGAGAGGGATGTTGGTGCTCACAGGTGGTCGGTTGATGTGGGCGTGCATGGGCGTTGTCGTTTGGTCCAGTTGTGGTGTAAAAAAGCGAAGGGGGGAGGGATGTTGGCGATCATGGGAGTTGTGGGTGTTTGGTTGACGTGGGCGCACTCACGGAGGTCGTGGATGTGGGGGATGGGGGTAGATGGAAATGGGGAGGGACAGGGATGGGATGGTAGAGGAAGGGGGAAGGGAGCAAGGGGGAGGGACATCGTCCCGTTGTCATGGGCGCTGGGCATCGTTTCGTGGGCACTGGCGGTGTAGGTGGGCACTGGGCGCTGTTTCGTGTCCGCGGGGTGTTGTTTCGCGTCCGTTGGTGGTGTATGTGGGTGCTGGGCTTCGTTTCATGGGCAGCGTGTTGTTTTCGTATACGCTGGGGTGATTTTGTGGGCGGTGGGGAGTTTTCGTGGATGGGGTGTGCCGTTGTGCAGTTGTGGGCACTGGGCGGCCATTGTGGTCACTGGGTGGGGTGTTTTCATGGGCGAGGTGGTGCCGTGGATGTTGTTTTGGGAGTGCTGGGGTGGTTTGAGGGTGGGGTGGTGCCGTCGTGGGGTGTTCTTGTTGTCTTGGGTTGGCCATTGTGTAGAAATTGTATCCGTGGGGGCCTCGAGACCTGTTGCCGTCGTTTGGGTGCCACGTCGCTGACTGCGACATGGCACCTGGTTTTTGTGTTGAGAGACGAGGGAGGAGAGGGTGTTGTGGGTGCTTACCTGGTTCGTGTGCCGTGGTGACGTGGCACAGCGTTGTGGTGTTGGCAACGTTGTTGGATGTCAGGTGAGCAGCGTGGTGGTCGATGTGAGCCCCCTCACGTCGCTTAGCCCATGGCGGGCACTCACAACGTGAGGGGGGCGGTTACGTGGAGCGACAACGGTGGTGGTGGGAGGAGAGAGGGTTGTGTTTGGATGAGCGTGAAAGCCGTTGCCAAACAATTGTTTGTTTGGCAATGGGCTTGTGCCAAACAACCAGATTCCGGTTCCATTCCGTTTTTGCCAATCTGGGGTCCATTCCGGTCACAATTCCGGAATGCAGAAATTCCGCCGGAATGGTAAAGCACCGGAATGATGAAAATAGCAGGCCTCCCTGCTAAATTTCACTCCTCCGGAATCCACAGGAATCCACAGGAATGACCGGAATCCTGCAGGAATTAGGGGGGCACTGATAAGACCTCACTGATACACCCACTCCGATGACCACCTCTCAGATGTGTGGCTCAAGCGTAACACACGTCGAATGGCCATCGGCAGAGATGGCACCAGAAGCAAGTAAGACAGCATAAGAGCAGCTATGAGACAGACGGCGTTCAGCCGTTTACGTTGGAGAGCCTCTGCTTTGTGGGGTTTAAAGTGGTTGGCTATGGCTGCAAGTGTTGAGGATATAAGAGATTGCGACGAGGGTTTCTTGGTGGGTAATGGTGGCATGCTTGAAGTCCTGAGAAATAGTGAGCTGGAGAACGGGCTTTTATGCATGTCAATGTCGCGGTCATTTGCAGCAGTGCGGCAATGGTTAGACTCGCAAGCCAGTCACGCTCGCAAGCTCTTTGTCACAATAATCACAGGACGTTACGTGTTACTTACGGGCCTTATCGCACATTCCGCGATGAGCAAACACAAGGAACCAGTGTTGTCATTGACCTGGGTCTGACTGGGTCAGTCAAAGGGTCAGTCAAAAAAGGGGGGTCAAGTCAATAGAATACTTACCAACCCTTTTTCCAATTTCGCAGTTGAAGCTTCGGGATATACTAAAAAAGGTCGGCATGAGCTATCTTGCAAGTGCGCCATCATGGATTGACTCAGGCCGGCACTCTTCCCTTCTGCAAGCTTCATGATCTGCTGCTTGCTTAGCTCAGATGTACATGCCGACACGATATTTTTTAGCATGTGTGTGTTTGTTCTGGAAATTTATGTCAGAGTGGTTCCACAGATGCGACTTTGAGGGCATGACAGCTTACAGATTTCAGCGCTTCAGCGCTTCAGCACTCATGCCCTCCCACTTTGAGCTAGCATATTCGGTACCCCTTCCGTGTCCAATGTCATTATTGCTACACTTGTCTTGACGCTTGTACTAGGTACTACGTTGTCCTGAATTACATTATGTCATCATGGTCAACGTGACTTCTGCATGACATTGACCCCTTGACCTTTTTTGACTGACCCTTGATGGGTGGTATACACTTTTATGATAAAAACCAGACATATGCCTGGAGGGCGATGTGTATAATGCCTAGAGGTTCAATGAGATCACATATCTCATTGTTCTAGGATATTTCATTGCGATTTTCATATGGATACCTGGTGCTTTCAATATATATTTCATTCTCAACCCCAGGATATTTCATTGCAATTTTCATATGGACACCTGGCTCTTTCAATATATATTTCATTCTCAACCCCAGGATATTTCATTGCAATTTTCATATGGATACTGGGCACTTTCATTAGATATTTCATTGTGTATAATGCCTAGAGGTTCAATGAGACAACTCATTATTTTGTCTAGTATTTTCATTCATTAAGTTCCCTGTGTATTTCATTTGGTTTTTTCATTAAATGGCCTAAGTGATCTCATTAATATTGTATTGTGATTTCCTGCAATATTTCATTCATTATCTCTGGATATCTCATTTTGCTTTTCATATGAAAGCCTGGTGCTTTCAATATATATTTCATTCTTAGCTCCAGGACATTTCATTGGAGTTTTCATATATATATCTGGCGCTTTCATTGGATATTTCATTGTTAGCCCCAGGATATTTCATTGTGCTTTTCATCTGAATGCCTGGCGCTTTCAATGGATATTTCATTCTTGTTCCTAGGATATTTCATTGCACTTTTCATAGATATACCTGGTGCTTTCATTGGATATTTCATTGCTAAACCCAGGATATCTCATTGTGCTTCTCATTTGGATGCCTGGCGCTTTCAATGGATATTTCATTCTTATTCCTAGGAGATTTCATTGCACTTTTCATATGTGTACCTGGCGCTTTCAATGAATATTTCATTTTTAGTGGCAGCTGACCTTTCAGGGTCCAGGGTGCATTTCCAAATGTAAAATGGCAATAAAATCAGGAAAAATTAGGGCTCATTGCTGATCATCATGTTGTAACATTGTCAGGGTCCAGGGTCCAGTTCCAAATATGGTAATATATCCAAAAATAGCGGAAATATTGAATATATATATAAATGGTGTACAGAACATCAGGCACTGCCTTCAGGGTCCACTTCAGGTTCCATCCCAAAAGGGAAATATCACCTGGTTTGACCAAAAAGTGAAGAAAACCAACTGGAGAATGATTTTACCTATCAGGGTCCATGTAATGGGATGTTGGGATGATGGTCACATGACCAATTACCAAAAATGGTCAAAAAACAAAAGTTGTAGCCCTACACTGTAGCTTCCTGAATCTGTTCGAATTATGTTCTGAAGTGCTCCCGTTGTGGAGATATGAGGTAAAGGAATCCCAAAAGTGTCGTGTTTTTTTTTTTTGTTTTTTGCATTTTTCTCCATGAAAACAAAACCAAACAATATGATTTCAGTATATTTAGAAAGCTAAAAGAAAGGGCTACAACTATTGTATCGTGGGGAAAATGACCAAAAAAGGAATCAGATATAGACTACCAAGTTTACTGATAGACTACAAAAAAGTCGGACTCAACTACAAAGTTTACTGATACACTACATAAGACTACAAAAGTCAGACATAGACTACAAATTTTACTGATACACTACAAAAGACTACAAAAGTTGGACTTAGACTACAAAGTTAGGGTTAGGGCTAAAAGGTTATCCAAAGTCAACCTAGCCCATCCATCCCATACATGGCACATATTTGATGGGGAAATGGCTGGGGAATATACAGATACATTGCAGGGACTCTATTCCATGTCTAGTTTGAGGAATCATATGCAAAAGAGAGCATGAGAGCCTTTAGAAAAGGCACTTTTTTAGACTACAAAAGTTTGTAGTGTCTGCTTTTGTCATCAGAAAAGTTTGTAGTGTCCGCTTTTTTATTGGAAAAGTTTGTAGTGTCTGCTTTTTCATTTGAAAAAGTGTGTAGTGTCCGCTTTTTTAGACTACAAAAGTTTGTAGTTGACATGTAGGTTATGGTGTCCTTGGCCCTGTCTAGGTTATGGGGATGAGGTTGAAGGATTGACATGATCTTACATATTGCCAGTGCTTCAGCATTAGTTTTTGACATCATGCACAAGTTGTCTTTCACATTAGGAAAGGCTATTCTAAGCTTTTCATATTGATACCTACTGTCTTATCTCAAAACATAATAAGTTCATGTGGGGATATGGCTGAAGGATTGCCATGACTTTACATATTGCTATTGCCACATCATCAGTTTTTCACATCATGCCCAAGTTGGCTTTCACACTGTCTG
>NW_001889920.1:126191-137549 GCF_000143565.1 Laccaria bicolor S238N-H82
ATGATTCCTCAAACTAGACATGGAATAGAGTCCCTGCAATGTATCTGTATATTCCCCAGCCATTTCCCCATCAAATATGTGCCATGTATGGGATGGATGGGCTAGGTTGACTTTGGATAACCTTTTAGCCCTAACCCTAACTTTGTAGTCTAAGTCCAACTTTTGTAGTCTTTTGTAGTGTATCAGTAAAATTTGTAGTCTATGTCTGACTTTTGTAGTCTTATGTAGTGTATCAGTAAACTTTGTAGTTGAGTCCGACTTTTTTGTAGTCTATCAGTAAACTTGGTAGTCTATATCTGATTCCTTTTTTGGTCATTTTCCCCACGATACAATAGTTGTAGCCCTTTCTTTTAGCTTTCTAAATATACTGAAATCATATTGTTTGGTTTTGTTTTCATGGAGAAAAATGCAAAAAACAAAAAAAAAAAACACGACACTTTTGGGATTCCTTTACCTCATATCTCCACAACGGGAGCACTTCAGAACATAATTCGAACAGATTCAGGAAGCTACAGTGTAGGGCTACAACTTTTGTTTTTTGACCATTTTTGGTAATTGGTCATGTGACCATCATCCCAACATCCCATTACATGGACCCTGATAGGTAAAATCATTCTCCAGTTGGTTTTCTTCACTTTTTGGTCAAACCAGGTGATATTTCCCTTTTGGGATGGAACCTGAAGTGGACCCTGAAGGCAGTGCCTGATGTTCTGTACACCATTTATATATATATTCAATATTTCCGCTATTTTTGGATATATTACCATATTTGGAACTGGACCCTGGACCCTGACAATGTTACAACATGATGATCAGCAATGAGCCCTAATTTTTCCTGATTTTATTGCCATTTTACATTTGGAAATGCACCCTGGACCCTGAAAGGTCAGCTGCCACTAAAAATGAAATATTCATTGAAAGCGCCAGGTACACATATGAAAAGTGCAATGAAATCTCCTAGGAATAAGAATGAAATATCCATTGAAAGCGCCAGGCATCCAAATGAGAAGCACAATGAGATATCCTGGGTTTAGCAATGAAATATCCAATGAAAGCACCAGGTATATCTATGAAAAGTGCAATGAAATATCCTAGGAACAAGAATGAAATATCCATTGAAAGCACCAGGCATTCAGATGAAAAGCACAATGAAATATCCTGGGGCTAACAATGAAATATCCAATGAAAGCGCCAGATATATATATGAAAACTCCAATGAAATGTCCTGGAGCTAAGAATGAAATATATATTGAAAGCACCAGGCTTTCATATGAAAAGCAAAATGAGATATCCAGAGATAATGAATGAAATATTGCAGGAAATCACAATACAATATTAATGAGATCACTTAGGCCATTTAATGAAAAAACCAAATGAAATACACAGGGAACTTAATGAATGAAAATACTAGACAAAATAATGAGTTGTCTCATTGAACCTCTAGGCATTATACACATCGCCTTCCAGGCATGTGTCTGGTTTTTATCATAAGAGTGTATACCACTAGTGGACCCTTTGAATTGACCTCTTTCTTGACGGGGTCAAACAGGTCAAGACAACACTGCACAGGAGAGAAGAACTCCCTGATGTTTCTTGCGACCTCATGTCAAAGATTTGGGGTGACATTGTACGTAATTTTGAAAGTTCAAGAAACACTTGTTCACGTGTATGTAAATATCAAAGGTGTGTGACTCGCAATTGCCTGATCGTCCCAAGAACGACGTCCCCAGACCTAATGATCTTTGCCACTGCTTGGGTATAAAAACTCTGCAACTTTATTTCAATTCCCCAGCACTCCCATTATATCCCATTATCGACCATCACGTGTACCAATGGCCCCAGCCCCAGTTCCAACTGGCACCTATACCATCCAGGACGTAAACGGCAAATTTGCTACTGTGCCTCTCATACTTAATCAACCTATCCAATTCAATGCCCCAACCGGCGCCCAGAATCAAAATGTATGGCACCCTTATGTTTCAATAGATCTCATGTTTATCCGACCTTAGTGGGTCATTTCGACTGTAGTTGGGGTCTCCAGGATAAAAAGCGCCGCCCTTGGACCGCAACCGGTCCAGGACCGACCCAGATATTGAGGGAACCGAACCGAACCACCTAGGACCGGTCTTTTGCGGTCCATGATACCGGTTCAGACCGATCCAGACCGGTTTTTTTGTGTATAATTTATTATACCAATATAAACCATTTGTATCTCAACCATTATTACTCTGAAAAATAAACGGGTTAAATAAAATAGTAAAGCATATAAATACCCATCATTCTACCAATTTTCAAGAGATTTAATGAAGATTTGACATAGCTATGACTGAAACCGAATTACATCTCATAGAGACTTGGGTAAAATATGGATTTGGTTATATCTTTCTCAGTTCTTAACCGTTTTTGATGAAACAAAAACCCAATAAAAGGCAATAAACGTGGTTACAAGGCTATGTAATGCACGTGACCGTTTAACCGGTTGCAACCGATTAAAACCGGTCTTTGAACGGTTTTAAAAGATTTTCGAAATGAGGCAACTGGCAACTGGACCAACCCCAAATTGGGGCAACTGCAACCGAAAAAAAGACCGGACCATGGTCCGGTTCAGTTCGGTCCACCGGTTTTTTGCGGTCCTATGGACTGAACCTTTAAACACTATACACATGGGTTGCGGAGCCATCTCTGGCTGGCGCGAATGTCACTGTGAATCTAGCAGACCATAGTAGATGGGTTACCGCTGTGGATGGGTATGTCACAAACTACCTCGTATAATATCCAATCCCTGAAATTTTTACTGCCAATGCTCTTTTCAGTAACCAAGGCACCATTGGGACGTATGATCTGCAATTGTTCTGGGCGAATACCAATGATGTATTGGCAGTGCCTCTATTATTACTATTCATACTAATTTTCAAACTTTCAGAGGGCTGTTCTCGTCGCAGTGGCACCTGGTGCTGCAGCTAAATTCACTTTCACCCAAGTCGTCTGAATCAAATGAAATCAAATTACTTGAGCAACACTCGAGTGTGCCAACTGTTTGGATTGTGAATCAAGTTTGTATGGACAGTGACATTGTATTTTCATTAAGTTCGGAGTCGAATGAAGCAATGATTTGAGTACGATTTACAAATCTTAGGCTTGGAAAAGCACACGTGGCCCGCCAGATGGTATTCTGCTGCTTTCTCAGTTTCTGCAACTGCGCATGTGCAACTCTGGCGGATGGCACCAAGGGGGTGGCGGAACGTGGAAAATGTACCAACACTCCCTATTTTTTTTTTCGGGAATTTGGTTGACCTCCCCCCCTCCTCCTCCTACTATATAAGGTATGTTTTCCAAGTTCCAATGTCTTAGTGAATTTTTTTTTTGCCCTATGGTCCTGGCTTCTTGGTAGCTACAGCCTCCGAGTCAGCCTACCTATCAACACAGAACTCACAAACTTTCAAATTGAAAATGCTCTGCATGCAAGCTGTTGCATGGAGGAACATAAGCGAGAGAAAGCAGAATTTTATGAACTGTCAACAATGTAATTTACATGTAAAATCTGATCACCTACACCCCCTTCACTGTTGCAGACGTTGGAGAACTCATACCCAAATTCCCTGTAGAGTTTGACAAAGACTGGCTGGTGGCAGTTGAAGAGCGGTGTGCGGGGAAGGATGATCCGTCATCGTCGATGGTGTTATAGGTGATAAACAGGAGTATGCAAAGGCAGATGTTGTGAATGATAGGCCTGAATTGGGAGTGGTGTTGCCAGAGTGGAATGATAAACGGACCAAGCTTCGAGAGGCGATGCAGAATGACTACACTCGGGTGAAGGTGGTAGACTGGGCAAGTCAGATTCATGCGGTGCGGCTCAATTCGTGACAGAAATACCTCAGGTCACTATTTTTTTTTCGGCCTTCGGCCAGTGTTCAGGATCCATGTTCCGCCTACCCCCTTGGATGGCACTACAAAGCTGAACATCACAATAACCGCAAACACAGCCATTCGGACTTGACTCTACTAGACCTAACTTGAAATAGGTTCATCAACATTGACATTAGGACAGACATTTCTCCAGCACGCACGTATTGTTTGACAACTATGTATCGTCTGTCAGAGTGCCAAATGTGACCCCTGAAGAACATTTCACCCCCAAATTCCGAGGGCCAAATTTGTCACTTGGAAACATCACACTCCAGATTGTCAAGGCCAGTCAATGTCAAGTCAATGTTGAAATTGAGGGTGGTGATAACTCAGAGGCATTCACTTGTCTCCATTTGTGCGTTCGCAGAAAGTATCATCCGGACTATCGATGCTGGCAGTGTGAGACCTCTGTAGCGAGCAACTACTAAGTATTCAATGGACACTAACAATTCCCATCTGCACAGCTTTAGGCAGCCCACTAGTTAGTTCAGTCACATGGGTCCAATAACAATGGAACAGCCAGATGTGACAATCAGTCATAGTGAACGGGTCAGCCGGGGCGGCCGGTTTGATTGCCATTGTTCCATTGGCAACAAAGTGGCCGGTTTCTGACCCTGGCAGGGTTTACGCTCCCGCGGCGGAACCACTTTTTTAACCGATGGGCTCTGACCACGTCCCGACGGGCTCTCAGCCCATCCTGATGGAACTACAAAAAAAATTAACTGGGGCCTCTCTCCCCTTACTTACATCCATCTAGATCTGTAGCATAATGTATCTTAATCTTTATCTCATCCAACTCCTGCAAGATAGTCTCCATATCAACCAAAAACTGAATTTTGTCCCAACAGGGAAACACTCACCTTGTAGTTAAGAAATGAAAGCTTTTCATTTAGCTACTCACACCTCGTCTACTCATTTGTGGCTCCATTGGGGTTTCAAACTGGAATTGATGGTTCTGTTGGGGATGTCTCTGTCAGGGTGTTTGACATTGAGATTGAAGGCGCCACAGGGGATGTTTCCGTCGGGGTGTTTGACATTGAAATTGAAGGTGCCGCGGGGGATGTCACCGTCGGGGTGTTTGAGGTTCAGATTGAAAGCGCTGCGGAGGATGTCGCCGTCAGGGTGTTTGACATTGAAATTGAAGGTGCTGCGGGGGATGTCTCCATCGGGGTGTTTGTCATTAAAATTGAAAGCACCGCGGAGGATGTTGCCGTTGGGGTGTTTGAGGTTGAGATTGAAGGCGCCGTGGGGGATGTCTCTGTTGGGGTGTTTGACATTGAAATTGAAGGTGCCGCGGGGGATGTCACCATCAGGGTGTTTGTCATTAAAGTTGAAAGCACCGCGGAGGATGTTGCTGTCGGGGTGTTTGAGGTTGAGATTGAAGGCATGTCGGCAATGGCCCCATCAGGGTGTTTGACATTGAAATTGAAAACATGACCTCCACAATATATTATATGGTCATCTGTGGCATGATCTTGAATACGTCAAGTTAGCAGAGCACTTTATTGACTGTGGCAGAGCATTTGATTGACACTGACAGGGAATTGAGAATTTAAAATGTTGACTCCCGTGGGGCATTTGATTGACTCCGACAGGGCATTCAAAATTCAATATGTCAGCTCTGGCGAAGCATTTATTCAAGATAGAGGAGTCAATCCACTACAGCATTTTTAAGCTGGTGCCCAGATCATCCATCCATGTGAACTGAAACATGCAATGGCTTGGAATATGTGATTATTCACACACCATCTGAAACTACGCACTGCACCGCGCTCATTGGTGATGCAACGCGCCAACAAAATAAAGACATTGGGGGGATCCCAGAAAGGAATAGAATCATTTGGAATAGTTTTCTCAGTGATTGAAGAAGTTTTTGTGAACAGACCTCGGAAAGAGCTATTTGGTGCATGAATCTTTATACAAACCAGTTGCACAACATGCCATTTTGCATACATCAAGTTATATTTTTTTTTCTTCCCTCACAACTGCTTCCCCCACCTATCTGAATTGATTCTAAAGTATGTAGGCTATATTTGGGGAAAGTATGGGAGCATTTCAACAAGATTTAGATAGTGAAAGGAAATAAGAAAGAATGTGGTTTCATGTTTAGAGTCATATTTTCACCCTTTCAAGCTCCAGCTCCCCCAAACCATCAGAAAACTGCTTCGGAGCAGGGGATATATATTCTGCCATATGTTAACTATGTATAAGAAAGGCTCAGATGTTGAGATTTGGTAGCAAAGTATACAGAAAAGTCAACAATATCATGTTGCGAGATATTTCATGCATTCAACCTCATTTCTCCACCATGTGCCAAAATTCTTTTCCAAAGTAAACTTGAACCTATTTTACAACAGTTATAGTATGCTGGAAAGATGTATTGAGAAGCTATAACAGTACAGCTCATTTTTTCCTCCCACAACTCTGGCGGGGCATTTCATTGACTCTGTCGGGGCATGTAAAATTAAATATGTTGACTCCTGCAAAGCATTCAATACACTCCGATGGGGAATATAAAATTTGAATTGGGTGGGAGACAGTTGATTGACTTTCATGGGGTATTTAATTCACTCCATTGAGGCATTTAAAATTAAATATGTTAACTTCTGCAGGGCAGTTTATTCACTCCGACGGAGCATTTTATTGACCCCGTCGGCGAATTTAAAATCAAATATTTTGACCCCGCGGCGATTTAATTCACCCCGACGGAGCATTTTATTTACGCCGTCGGGGCTTTTAAAATTAAATATGTTCTCTCACAGGGCACTCCGACAGGGCATTTTATTCACTCTGTCATGAAATTTAGAGTCAAATATGTTGACCCCCACGGCGCATGTAGTTTACTCTGACAGGGCATTTTATTTACTCTGACAGGGTATTTTAAATCAAATATGTTGACTCCCATGGGGCATTGGGATCACTCCTCCAGGGCATTTGAAATTGAGTATGTCAACTCTGGCAATGCATTTACAATTAAACATAATAACCCCTCAAGTCAATCAAATTCTTCATGGAGTCAAAATAGTCAAATTTAAATGCCCATGGTGGTTGACATACTCAGCTGTAAATTCTCTGCCGGAGTGAATCAAATGCCCCACGGGAGTTGAAATAACCGCCCCATTGGAGTCAATCAAATGCTTAACCAGAGTTGACATATTCAATTTCAATAGATGTCATTGATTAATATTATGGACACAGGTAATTTACCATTAGAGCAGGTTGGGGTATATACAGCATGCTTTGCTGACCAGCAGCTGTGTGGTAGAGCAAGTAGCTTAGGGCAGAGATTTACAATTAGCTACTACTGATAGAAGCAAACAGTACAACATCAAAGCAGGTAACAGTATTACAGTTGTTCTAGTAAAGATTGGGGAACTATGGTGTGATGCCGACGGGACACCCAGAAGGCTGCCGTAGGTAGCTGCCGCGGCAAGAGACGCCGTGCCCGCAAGCCATTTGTATGCATCCGGCTGGTCCGTTGGTAAAGGGATGTTTTGGAAAGTCCGGCCGGGACCGGCTGGCCCGTTCATTACGAGTCATTGTCATGTCCGGCTACTACGTTTGGTACGTGACATAGTGACTGATATATGTGAGCCCACATGGTTCGAGAAAGTATATAAACAGTGACCCTCAACCCCAGAGCTCACATTTTAAAACGAATCACACACAGCTTACAATGCCTGTTAAGAAAGGAGATTTTCTCCGAGTCATCGACTCCGCTACCGTCACTCACATACAGGTGCACATTATTTGGCAGCAATCCTTGCAAAGCAGATCTCAGGATTACTACATTGTCACCTACACCAACATTACACGCGGTAAGTCTCTACTTCCGTGATTGGATTAGTAGATCTTATTTTTCTCTGCGTTGTAGCGTCGGAGGACGAACACTCGGGACTGCTCTACATTCAGAAGGACATGCTCGATGATTTCAGGGCAAAGCATGTCCCTGGCGAGAAGGGGATTACATTCATAGTCGATGACACCTTCCAGTACGGCCAAGATACGACCCACAGTCACCGTTGGCTTGCATTTCATGACAAGAGCCAGAAGATGTATCAGGTATGCAGCATCGCTTCTTTTCTGATCGCAAGAGACTACTTACGCATTGTTTGTCCTGACTTTAGAACCGCTTCTTCGAAAGGATGGGAAGCGTGAAATTTTCTGATGCGGTTATAGAGATGGCAGACAAGGACGAGTACCTTCGCGACTTCTGAGCATGGTTTCATGGACCAGGAACGATGAGATATACTTGAATCATTGGCAGTGTAGTAAGTACCATTAGTAGCGAATCGCATCGAGTCGTTTGATGTTTGCGATTTGGACAAAGTTGCAAGTCATGTATGTGTTTACCTTCGAAGACTGAATATATCGGGTTACAATGACTACAAACATCAAACATCCATCATACATGCACACACTAACGCGCCCAGCAACGACTGTCAGATCAGCAGTTTCAGGCGACAGTGTCACAGTGAGTACCATATTCTCTTTTACGCGAGTTTTCCACTGACAAAAATGCATTAGATTTCGCTCTACTACCTACGACAAATCTAAACGACACGTGCCAGTGAGAAGGCGGACAAGGCAACGATAACGCGTACACGAAGAGTTACCTTTCGATCTAACGCGTAAACGGCGTTGGAACTTTGGAAGGATGCGGGAGTGCGGGGAACGGACGGATACACTACCTGAAGCTGAAGAGTCACAGTCAGGGAACGCATATACATGCATTCGATGAACACAAGAATGAAGGACGAGGACCGAGAAGTAAGTACTAAGTACTCCTCGCGACCGTAATAATCCCCACTTTATGCCATTTCAACAGAACTTCACGCGGCGCTCCGCACCGCCCCTCTCCAAACATTCTCAACGAAGACTATGAGGCTCGAAGCTGCGATCGTGTAGTTCGTTATCAGTGGGTCCAAACCCTCGAAAGGAAAGGGCGCCGTGCTGCTGAGACAAGGTGTAAGTACACACCTTCAAGAATCAACATCAGAATTGCGAACATTTACCAACCTTCTTCTAGCCCGCGAGGTGCTGCCCACCTCTTGACGACGACGAGCAACGGCGCGTAGATACAAGGCTGGGTACAGTGACGACAGCACTTTTGCTTAGAGCCCAGTGGTCCGCTCCCCGCGGGGCCTATGCCTCAGATCAGAACTTGTTGCCGCGTGTGGGCCTGGCCTTTGCTCGGTGGCAAGCTGCATTAGGAAAGACGACTACAAAGGCGACATGACTGGGATGCCTCATGAGAGACCCAGCTCCGTCTCTTCGCCACCTTTAACTCCCCTGACGGTGTGTGTTTATCCTTACAGTCTATGGCGATCCCGTTTCAAAAAATGAAGTCAGCAGTCCGTGCCTCCGCATTTTGCATAACCTGAAGGCGCTTCAGTTTCAGTACCTGCTTCCACAGCTGTGTCAGAGGGTGCGCATCGAGGAACTACGCTCGATTTAACGCGCCTTCAGCGTAATCACACATTCCGCTGGCGGTCTTTCGAGCACGGATTATATTGAACGTAAAAGGGGACGCCTTTGACCGTGAGGACTTGATGTGAATAGTTACAATGCACTCCGTAGTTGGTGAAAGCTTGGTTTATTGCGTGCTTTTCGGCTACTTGGGTATGGTAAGTTCTGTCCTGCTACCCTTCTCACGCTGTTTTGCAATTATATTAATCCAAGGGGAATGACAGAGAGAATGCTAGAGAATGTATTTCAGATGAGTGCTCTTCTTTCCGGCGCTCCGACGAAAAATGAAACGCAAGCCACTTGAAAGGGCACGTACCCTCGAGAAACATTGCAAAAAGAAGGCACCTCTGGCAAGGGCTGGGAAGTCGGTCTCGGCTTTATCTACTTAACCATCGCGCCCAGTTCCTGGTCATCACTCGCTTTGGTTAACAAACATTCAGACAGATTACACACCTGTTCCTTCACATCGTTCGTCACCTACGAAGCCAACCTGAAAGACGAAAAACAAAAAGTTGATAGTGCTGGAGCGCAACCACCCAGCTATCAGACTTAGAGTACATTGCGCTTACACCCTCACCTATCAGGCGCCGACGCCCAGTTGTCAACCATTGGACACGTACGGCCCGGGTATCATGCGAACCGGGTAAGGTGCCTCGCCAACGGAGCATGGCAATGAAAGAGGAACTCCCAAATCGCCGACTTCCTAAAAGATTCAGGGGCTTTCACATACACAGGAGAGAAGAACACACCCAAAGAACTCCCTGATGTTTCTTGCGATCTCATGTCAAAGATTTGGGGTGACATTGTAATTTTGAAAGTTCAAGAAACACTGGTTCACGTGTATATAAATATCAAAGGTGTGCGACTCTGATTACATCCTGACCATGATTCCGTAACCCTTTTCTCCAGGATATATCACATCTCGATCTATTGTGTTTTATGGAGGCAATTGTTGTGTCAAGAGTCAAGACCAAATCGTGGAGCCACAGCACCAGTTTTTTTTTGGGTCATAGCACAAACGGTCTGATCCCGAAAATCGGAGTTTTGTCCCGACGCCATTTGGCGGTCTCTGTCTGGGTTGTGCCCGGTCTACCCCCAGAATTTGTAAATTTGTCCGGGTTGGTGGATCTGGAGGTTTTTCGAGGGCTATCCGACCAACTCACTCAAATCCGGTTTCAAAGGAAGAAGCCGACGCGTGCAACTTGAGAACTTGGAGGGGGTGAGTGCTGATACGCTTCCCGAATACTCGATTAGAGCCTCTCAAATTGGTGGATTAATAGGCGCCTGACACGGATGAACGTTCAATTTAAATGTCAGAAGACATTGGACTTTGGCCTCATGATTCTTGCGACCTCATGTGAACGATTTCGGGTGACATTGTCGATCACTGGCAGAGCCTCAGACTCTCAATATGTCTACGCCATACAAGTGAATCTGGAAGAAGCCAAGGACCAGCGGCACGGGTACCGAACCTTTCTATGTTACCTAAAGCTACTAGTAATTGCTCGATCGTCCCAAGAACGACGTCCCAGATCTAATGATCTTTGCCATTGCTTGGGTATAAAAACTCTGCAACTTTACTTCAACTCCCCAGCACTCCCATTATATCCCATTATCGACCATCACCTGTACCAATGGCAGCCCCAGTTCCAACCGGCACCTATACCATCCAGGACGTAAACGGCAATTTTGCTACTGCGCCTCTCATACTTGGACAACCTATCCAATTCAATGCCCCAACCGGCGCCCAGAATCAAAATGTATGGCACCCTTATGTTTCAATAGATCTCATGTTTATCCGACCTTAGTGGCTCATTGCGACTATAGTTGGGGTCTCCACGATAAGAAGCGCCGCCCTTGCAGCCTTTGCCTGGGTTGCGGAGCCGTCTGTGATCGACGCGAATGTCAGCGTGAATCAAGGAGAACGTCGCTGGGTTACCGCTGTGGATGGGTATGTCACGAACTACCTCGTATAATATCCAA
>NW_001889920.1:137973-172203 GCF_000143565.1 Laccaria bicolor S238N-H82
TTTACTGCCAACGCTCTGTTCAGTAACCAAGGCACCATTCGGACGGTCAATGATCCGCAATTGTTCTGGGCGCGCAATGCCAATGTATTGGCGGTGCCACTATTTATTACTATTCATACTAATTTCCGAACTTTCAGAGGGCTGTTCTCGGCGCACCTGCTGCTGCAGCTCAATTCATTTTCACCCAAGTCGTCTGAATTAAATGAAATCAAATTACTCGAGCACCACTCGAGTGTGCCGACTGTTTGGATTGTGAATCGAGAAGTTTGTATGGACAACATTGTGTTTCATAAAGTTCCGAGTCGAATGAACGTTGAATGTACCAACAAATATATTAGTTTTGAAAAAGCGGTCAGCCTACGTTTCATGAGTTACTGGTGATCGATTGAATTCGAACCAAGTGCCGAAGTGGATGTGTTAAGACCACAAGTTGAGCAGAACGCGTTTCCATTTCTTCCTCAACCCGCTTAGAGCGTTCTTCAAGCTCGAATCCTCTCTAAACGAGTGCCCGTTCTCGCTCGTCAATTGCTTCCTCTAGTGCCCCGACCTTCTCTTCCCTCGCTTGTACTCATGGGTCAATCTGGAGAGGGAATTCGTGGAAAATCAAATATGACGGGGGGACAAATCACGTATCGGCCCAGTTCTCTCGGTGAGCTCTGTAACGTTTTGGTAAAGTCGTTATAAAACTTTTTCGTGGTGCTCTCGTTCCAATAAGCAAACTGCCCCTTGCCAACATATGGGTCAATGGCGTAGTTGGTTATCGCATCTGTCGAACACACAGAAGGACCTCTGTTCGACCCAGGGTTGACTCATATTATGATGGCCGTATCGTACGGAAATTTTTGTTGGCATGCATCATCTACAGTCGTCATACCACTGCTGAACGCTGAATTCAAGTACTTACAGTCTCCGCATTTGAAACATGCCATGGAGGAGTAGACTTGAACCCAGTCTCCGATGGTAGTAATTCGCTATGTTGGGTTTGAGTAAGAGAACGTAGTGTTGAATTCGAAAAAATGGGGAAGTTCTGTATTTGGAATGTGTGAGCGGGTAATTACTACCACGTACTGATAAAGTCCTTCCAGTCTCCAGACGTTATGGTATATAATTACACCCCAATAGTGTACATATCCATAACAGCTGGTATCGAGACTAGCAATAAACACGCATAATAACATTACGCCTCCCAGCACCACCACCAATGCCTATGTAAATGTACAAGAATGAACCGAACCAACACCTTGAACGTCCAACGAAATAAATGGTATATGTAACTAATCCTACTATATCCCCCCCCAGGCCTACTTCCAAGACGCCAACTTCTCAACCACCCATCCCAAATTAAAAACATCGTCATTCCCCTCGCCACTCAACTTCAAAATAAAATAAACCACCGTAAAGCTGAACATGATAATAGCCGCAAACGCAGCCATAACGTACGCCATCACTTCCATCGTCGATGTCATCTCTACCTCCTCCCTCCGCGCAGGAGCCAATTGTAAGCCATTCCGCAGATCCTCGACGCGCTTCTTCTTCGCCAGCTGTGCATCGAAGGCTTTTTCGAGTGTTACGATGCGGGTGCGTGGGTCGCTTGGGTCGAGGGTTACTTTTGTGTCGCCTTGAAGGGAGGTGATGTGGATGAAGGAGGGGTAGTTGTGTTCTAGCCATTGTTCGATCTGTGAGGGGGGGTAGGTTAGTAGGAGGAAAGAGAGAGGAAGAGAAAGAAGGCGAAGAGGGAGGGGAAGAAAAAGGAGAAGGGAAGGAGAGGGAGAAGGAAGAGGCAGGATGGGGACGAGGGAGGGGAAGAAGAGGGCGGGCAATGGAAGAAGAAGAAGAGGGAGAATGAGGGAAAAGAGGGAGGGGAAGCGGAAGGGAAGAAGAGGAAGGAAGAGGAAGAGGGAAGGAGGAAAGACGTACCTTTCCGCAGGCTATTGATATCCGAAGGAAGTTAGGATCAGAAGTGACCGCTTTCGCGTGAATCTTGCGTGCATAATCGCGGAAGATCAAGCCGACTTCTTTCGGGTTCACCGAACGCATTATAAGCTGCAATGGAAGGTAATAAGTAAAGGAAGGCGAAGAAGAAAAACGACGCACCGAAGCAGCAGTCGCCTTTCGAATCTTAATATTCCTCTGAAACATCGCCGGGTTCATGAAACACAGCTCAAGCGTCGCAATCGCCATCGTCGCCGGAATCGCGCAAAAATTAAAAACGCTCTGGTTCTTCAAAATCCTCAAATAATCCAACGAATCACACGCATGCCTCAGCGCATCAAGCACCATACCACTCTGCGCCCACGTAGCCCTCTCCAACGCTCCAGGGTCATACAACTCCTTCATCTCCGTAAACCCATACTCATCCTTACCCCAAATCTCACGAGGCCAGAAAAAACGTTGTTGGTCTACGTCTTCCCTGAAATCACGGATGATGTTTGTTTTTTGGAGGAGGAGGCCCATGGAGTTTGAGAGTTGGAGTTGGGAGCCGAGCCAGGGGACTTCTTTTTTGGAGGCTGAGAAGATGCGGGAGAGCCCTTCGCCGACGAGGCCGGCGACGTAGTGGCAGTAGAGGTCGTATTCTGAGATGGTGGATAGGTAGATGGTACCCGTGGTGGCGGCTTTGTGTGCGTAGTCTGCCATGCCGGTTTCCATTTTTTGAGCGATGTCGATTATGATGGATTTGTATCTGAAAAAAAAGTCAGGGGTTTGGGAGTAATGTGGTGAGGGGGAAAACGTACTCGGGTAAGAGGAGGTTGACTTCTGCGACGACGACGTCGTATTCGACTAGGAGTTGGCGGTCTTTTTCGTTGGGACCGCAGCCGTCGTAGTTCCACCCCGGCGTGACTGTGTGGATGTGGAACGAGCGGAGGATGGGCTGTTTGATGGCGTCTGGGATGGTCATGTCATCCTCGATAGTGTCCAGCCCACGGAGGACGAGGTAGAATATGGCTATCTAGATTGAACAAATGAGAAGCCGTTCCATGTTCAAATGAGGGAAGAAGAGCAAGTATCCACACGTGCGACGGAAGAAGACTCTGAGCGCCCCAGGTTTGAGCGTCGGGTCTTTCTTTGCCTCTCCGTTCGTTCGCGTAGGGTACTGCTCAAAGGGTGTATGTCGTGCACAACTCACCGTTCGTGCCAAATCACCGTCCAGCTCTTTTATAACCGCTGAAAAGCTCCTGCTGGTCATGTCCAAGAAATCCCAGCATCTCCTCATAGACTGCCGGTCCCACCCGGACGTAGGATGCTCCTTCAGTGCTTTAATATCGCGTTTCTGCTCATGATACATCCAGAACTGGAGCAGGGTCTTGAACTCCAAGGGGTGGGTGAGGAGGAGTGCGATCCATGTTGCGGCGCCCATTGTTATCTCAGTTGGTGGAGGAGAGGGGAGAGATAAATAAAGTTATAAGCGGTCGCGTTCGTGACAAAGAGCTGGGCCAGGGGTGGGCTCATCTCTTTTTTTTTTTTCACTCGTACGACTTGACACGATCGGGTGTTCCCACGTGCTCATAAACAACGTTTTTGGCTTTGACTTTCAACAATGGACGCTCCCTTGGCACCCCCCGTTCGTCTACAGGCTACGTCGTCCAACCCTATTTCTACGAAAAATGCTCAAAAGAATATCACGGCTTTTCTTGATGACTTTGAAGCTCGCAGTATATCGTCTGGAGGCCCAAATACTGCTGTGACGGTGCAGCTGCAAAAATTGAAGGATGCTCTGCGTGAGGAGCGTAAGCAGAAAAGGGCGGTCTAGGTGAATTGTCTTACTAGCTTACTGGTCTACTTTAGCTGAGCCGTTCGTTCCCAGATTCTAGTTTTTGCTAAACACCGAGTTGTACCATCATCCGTCGGTGTACTATCAATTAGACCTGAAACCCGAGTGTGAATTGGTCTTAAGCAGCAAGTACACGCGAAGGCGTTCAGTCGTGAGTTGACAATACCAAAAAATATTCCACTGCGAACATCTGAGCGCAGAGTTCGTTCAAGAGATCAGATCACTTTCAACGTTGGCGCAATCTATATGTCCCCTCCTTCTTTCCAAAAGAGGCTTCGAAGCTCTCATCGCGTCAGAGGAAATACTGCTTTTGCACCACTCTGTACGTCTAGGTGCAGACACTCAAAGATCCTCCATGTACATAGGCGACGTGAGGGCGATTAAGGTGAGCTATTCAGCCGTCTTACTGCTCCGCTGGAGCTTTATGTGTCGGCATCCAGGTTCTACGTTCGACCTTTTCATAACAGACTATGATCTTTCTTTCGACTGACCCCTCTGATGTCAGCAACTTCCATTTGCACCGCATGCAGACGAACGTTTCTCCTGCCCACGACTTTGAAGTTCGAGGGAACTCCGCGCTGAGATGAAGAACGCGAGAGGTGGGCGATCTACATAGATCAACTTCGACTATTCATCTTATAAATTTGCTAAGCAGAGCTGACTTGACGGCATTCAGATCCCTGAAGGTTCTGGTTTATCCTTACAAAGCCTTATCTTCAACTCCCTCTCAACCGAACCTTGGTATCAACGATGCACCTTCGGATTACACGCAAACCTTCCTCCACCTCACGATCCTCCTGTTGTCCCCAAACTTGAAGGTCCCGGGCCTCTCTTCCCTCAGTCCCAGGCCCTGTCTTTTTGTCTATCTTCCCTCAGTCTTAGGCCTATCCTCCCTCAGTCCAGGCCTATTGTCCCTCAGTTTCAGGCCTATCTTACCGCAGTCCCAGGCCTATCTTCTCGCAGTTTCTGGCCTATCTTCCAGGTTTATCTTTCACCAGTTCCAGCCTATCTTTCCTCAGTTCCAGCCTATCTTTCCCCAGTTCCAGCCTATCTTTCCCCAGTCTCTTCCCTCAGTTCCAGGCCTATCTTCCCCCAGTCCCAGCCTATCTCCCATCCCAGGCCTACCTTCCCTTAGTCACAGGCCTATCCTTCTTCGTCCCGGGGTCATCCTCCCTTGTCCCAGCCCCATCTTCCCCGAGTCCCAGGCCATTCTTTCCTCAGTTCCAGGCCTGTCTCCTCCCAGTCCAGTTCCTCTTTCGTATCGCAGCTGGGCCCCCATCTGCTAGACATTTGGGCGACGGCCAACGTGTCCTGCTTTTCTAGGCATGATTCAGGTGGAGACTTTTCCAGCGACTCGTCCTGTTCATGCCTCAACAACGCGCACTTTGTCCCCAAGGGCTGTGACTGCCTGCAGCCTTGTTTCTGATCTGTCAATTACCAACCAGTGACGGGTGCCCAGACCCGCATTAAGGTCTGCGAGTGCGCAGATGCCTTTTTTGAGGTGGACAACCCTCAAATATCTCGTCGTGTGCGGGGACGATGAGCAGGATTCAATTTCTCATCGTGTGCAGGGGCCTTATTTGATACGTACCTCAATTTCGAATCCAATCCGTCATCCTGGAAGATGACGACACGCATCGGTTTCTTTCAACCTAGCCTTCCGTGTCAGTGATGTTGCGGACGAATGTCCACCACAAAGCGAAGAGATTCCAGCCAAGGCAAACCATCTTTCTGCGACCACCTCGCCCAGTGATAGATACTCAGTAAGACGCGGAGGTTCTGATACCGTGCAGACATCCATTCAAATGGAGACTCCTCCCATTCCTTGTGTCAATTTTCATGCACACCTTATCACAGGGTCTAACTTGCCTGCGTGGGCAATGAAAAGTGGAGAGTCTTCCCACTCGTCGCGTGTGGCAGCCTGATCTCATATATCCCTCATCTGCGAATCCAATTCGCCAGCATGGGCAATAAGGATGGGGAAGCTCGTCATCCTGGCGAACGCGGTTGTTGAAGACCCGAGTTACACGCGGCGCTCGACCAATTCTTCTAATTGTACCACATGCACACATTTGACCTCGAGAATATTGATCATGGGTATGAAGCGATGATCAATTACGTCCCGGTCATTCTGGTATCCTCATTCTCCTCTCAAATCAGGCCACCTAGGCTCATTTCTTATCAAACATTTCCCGCATTTTCTGGACTGGGCCGCTCTGAGCGTCCTCCATTGCCGCCGCATTGAAGTTGTCAAATCTGCGAAAGCACAGTTCAATCACTGGTTGAGCTTCCCCTCCACATCTTCTGCAAGCCCATCAGTCTTTCCACCCTATCCTCGCCAGTGCTGATCATAACTATCAACCATCAAGCGATGATCAAATACTACGGGGCTTCTGCGGCCATTTGAGCTATTTCTTTGGAGTAGGGAAGCACCTTTGAAAATTTAGAAGTCCTGCAAGAACGGCGAATCCACCATGAGCTCTCCCATTACCTCGCACAACTCATCTACCTAATCAGAGACCTTTGGGCGGTTGAACAACTTCGAGAATCAGGCGGGCACCCCTATTGAAAGTCTTTAAAGCCCCTCCTTTGACGATTGAAACTCTCCAGGCTACTGCTTATCCCAGCTTCCCCATGACCCTCCTATCGCTCCTTTCCTCGCTCCTTCTCCTTGCTTTGGGTGTCGTTGCCAACCCAGTCGTCATCAACCGATCTCTAGTAACGCTCCCCTTGGCCAAGAAGTATAACTTTACTAGTATCAACAACCTCCTTGAGCATGATCAGGCTCGCGCACGGGCGTTGAAGAGTCGTGCGTTCGGGAAAGGCGGTGTTCCCGACACTGGTATCAACGAGCCGATCACGGATCAGGCTGTCACCTACACCGCATCGGTTGGCGTTGGTAGTCCGCCTACATATTGTGCGTAAAGACCTTGTTACGCTATTTTGCAGTCTGATAGGTTTTATCTTATCTAGATGACCTTCTCGTTGACACAGGAAGGTCAGTACTCTAAAATTAAAATCGTATCAAAGCTGACAACCCAGCGAACAGTTCCAACACCTGGATCGGTTCTGGAAATAAAAAATACGTAAAGACCAGCACCAGCGTACAAACCGGCGATAGTGTAGTAAGTTTGGGTTATTACTATCCTTGTACTTCTTTTCACGACGACTGTAGTATGTTTCATATGGAAAGGGATACTTCTATGGAACTGAGTTCTATGACACAGTCACACTTACTCCTCAGTTGGTCATTCAGGGGCAATCGATCGGCGTTGCGTTGGAGGTATGTCGCACTTTCGAGTTTCCGCAAAGCTTGTACTGATAGCGTCTTCCAGTCTGATGCATTCGACAATTACAATGGTATCCTCGGGTGAGATGCTTGTCTCCTTGGTTGTGCCCATCTCATGTCGTCCATGCAATCTAGCATCGGCCCAACCGACCTGACGATTGGTAAGTCCGACAAGGTATCCTCCTCCCCCTTCCCTCACTCACATCCATATAGGCACTTTGAACCCGGACACACAGTCGAGCGTCTCAACCGTGACCGACAACCTACACAATCGTGGCACTATCCCCGCTTATGAAATTGGTATCTTCTTCCAACCAATCAACGCAACCTCTCCTGGAAACGGGGAGATTACTTGGGGTACCTTTACTTTTGCATAGTTTTCAGTCGTGCGCTTATCTAAACTTTTATCAGGTGGAGCTGATAGTTCCAAATATACGGGTCAGATCAAGTTCACGCCCATCACCAACATCTTCCCTGCTAGCGCTTACTGGGGGATCAACCAGTCTATCCGCTACGGGGTTTCAACGGTCATCCTTCAATCGACGGCAGGTATCGTTGACACTGGTTAGTCCTCGTTGTAGCCATCACAAGAACTCCTTATATTGGGTACTACACAGGGACTACCCTGATCCTGCTTGCCACCGACGCTTTCAACAGGTACAGCTCGGCCACTGGTGCCGTCCCCGACGACAACACTAGTCTTCTTCGCATCACGCCTGCCCAATTCTCAGCGTTGCAGGGTTTGGTCTTCACTATCAATGGTGTACGTTTTCTCATCCTCAATACTACAATTTATGGCCTACAAGCGTACTACAGGTTCTTTACACTCTCACTCCAAATGCCCAACTGTGGCCCCGCTCTCTTAACACACAAATCGGTGGCACCGCTGGCAGTATTTACCTGATTGTTGGCGATCTTGGTAGCGCCAGTGGTGAAGGTCTTGATTTCATTAATGGTTACGCATTCCTGGAGCGCTTCTATTCCGTCTATGACACCGCCAATCAGCAAGTCGGATTGGCCACTACTCCTTACACGTTGGCCACTACCAATTGATTCACTTACGATTTGCATAGGCAACACATGGTCTTTCTTGTCTAGCGGCATTCAGGCTTTCCTGTAATTTGATAATTGGTCCTTGATGGAATGCCGTTGCGAAACCAAATTACATTCATGCCAGTTTCTGATGTACAAATTCTCTGCGTCTTGAGGTACCTCGTAGTTTTCCTCAGCCAGTTTTTCTCCAATTTTCGGCGATCATCAAGTTGATGTTGAGCCACTCTGTTTGATTCCGACACCACCCCCCTGACCAAATACCTACCCCCGTCCGGCTTCCTTTTCGTTCCTTCTCTTCCTGAGGACACTGGCCTGTTGGCGGTAAGGCCACGTCATCAATCAGCATATACACGGAATTGACGTTGGACTTCGCAGCCTATTATTCTGGAGAAGCAAGGCTGTGAAGTGTCGCAAGAACTCCGGGGTGCTCTCTACGAGGGTTAATGTTGGACGTTGAACTAGAGAAGGCTGCCCCGAGTTAGTAGTTTTGCTGTCTTGGTGTTGAAATACGCCCAACTTATCTGCGTCTCTACGGAAGCTGTCGGAACGCCTTGCGCTGTAGTTTGAACTTGCCCAAGTCAAACTATGCCCATTACCAACCCATCACATGGCATTGGTGCATCTATCGGTTACACCCGGTCTTGGTCAATCCAAGGTCAATCCCTCTCAACCACGCCTTTTGGTGCCCTTCATCTTTAGGGGTATGGCGAGGACGATGGTCTTCAATTGCGCCTATGGGAGACAATTTTGTGCAATATCGTTTTACCGCCATTCTATGGGCCCAGTCTATGAGTCAGGAAGGATGAACGAGCGAGGAGCTTGGGATTCTAACCCGCTGGGAGGGGGATAGTCTCCATTTCCTTGTCGTCATCAAGGCTCATCTTGTCTCATATCCGCCTCATTGACGGATCCGGATCTGTGGGAAATGAAGACAGGCTTCCGAAGGCAGGAAGCGTTCTGGAGAGCACGGTTGTTTGGAAGTTCAGTACGTACCACATGAACCGTTGCTGTTGCGCATGTTGATCACGGTCCATTCCCCCAGCAACCCCTCAAGCGGGTAAAACTATTCAGAAACCCCCCTTTCTGGTAGAAACCCGGGGTTTCCGAGGGGGTTTCGAGAAACCCCTGGCATATGGTCAAATTGAGTTCTCGATGACCGGTGATGGTCGCCGGCCGCGGCTATTAGTCAACGCCAAGTCAACGCTACAGCGAATTCACTCCAATTGTCCACTGTTACCTCGCCCCTCATGTTATCGTAGAGGACATGAGCCGAATGTGACAGAACAAATGTCTGTCGCTACGCCATTGGTCAATGATAACAAATGTCGTCGTGGCGGACAAAGGCTATTTGTCGGGCGCAGAGACTCAACTCAATCAAACAGTCGAGGAGTGAATCTTTGATAGATGAATGATATTAAATTATGGTAAACACTGGCAGCAATAAATCTGAGTGTCGACGTGCGCGACGAATCGAAGATGCGGAGAAGAAATAGATAAAATAAAATACAACCTGGGGACATGTAGATGACAAAACAATCACATCAATGCTCCAAAACGGTATAGCGTACGCCCCGAACGTTTCAAGGCATATGCAACGTCGAGACTCGAGTGTCATGACTATCTTCTGCTCAGCGTGCTCTGTGTACATTACTGAGTCGCGAATAACCTTGGAATGATGGGTCAGAGACACGATGAAGGCGACAAGTGAGGTGACCCACATTTTCAAGGAATATTTTCTAAACACCGGACGTCTCCTCGTAGATGAGACCAGAGATACCCTTCACGCCAACAGCCCAGACGCTGAAAGCCCGTCTCCACTATTCCATAATACATGATGTACGCCAACCTCTCGTGGCCATGCGCCCGTACCAGAAAGATTAGCCGCTAGCGTTGACGTTGGAGGTACCAGCTTTTGATTAGTTGTTCACTGCTCGGGTGACTGTTGGCCTGTTGAGATTTTCCTGTGGTTGTAGTTAGAGATACAGATCAAATATTAAAGGGTCATCTTGGTTGTATGCTGCTTACTTGGGAAATGAATCTATCTAGCATGGAAAACTCTTTTGTGTTACGACTGTAGTCCATTTGATAAAGTTTATGCACGAAGAGGGGCTGTTGGAGGACACCAGTTCAAGTAGCCTCGATGAATGGATGTAATGACGAAATATACCACAGAGTCACCCCTACGACACTACGGGTTGATCTCAGCATGTTCATCGTAGAACAGGATCCGTCAGCAGCGCTTGGGCCAACCGCCAGCGGGGATGATACTGACACGCGTGGACACTCCATCACAACAACTAGCCTCCCTCGTTCTGTTTCAGGCAAAAACTTGGATTAGGAACGCACCCACACCAGACCTTGAGGCTCCAGCGAGCAAGACGACAAAAAGCGATTCCACAGGCCAGCGTTCCTTCATTGATTTCGCCCGAATTCATCCTGATTTGCTTGACGAGCCCGGGAAATACGTGCCAGGGTCATTGTCGAGAAGGTTGAAAGTCTGAGACCTCGCGCGCCTCAACCCCAAACGATGAATTCCTACTTGTCCGCCGTTCGTTCGGGTTTGTTATACCTACGGCAGCCGGTGAGTAGATGGTCCTGATTTGCTTGACGAGCCCGGGAAATACGTGCCAGGGTCATTGTCGAGTGGGTTGAAAGTCTGAGACCTCGCGCGCTTCAACCACAAACGATGAATTCCTACTTGTCCGCCGTTCGTTCGGGTTTGTTATACCTACGGCAGCCAGTGAGTAGATGTGAGGATGATAGTGATGAAGACACGTACTGGGAGTTAGCACGAAGCATTTTTCACGTAGAGTGAGGTAGAATGGGTTGAGGAGGCTGGTTGAGCAGCATCAGACTCACAAGTTGAGCGTGTGGCATCACATGACGCCGTGGCCGGCGAACCCATCAAAAAGTTTGTTCGACTATACTATACAGGGTTTCTGGATAAGGTTATGCCAGAAACGGGGGTTTCTGAATAGTTTTACCCCCCTCAAGCCCCCCGTGCAGCAAATGCAATCGATTGCCTTAACGAACCTTATCCTTGTTACAAGCGACGGTTCAAATCTACCTCTCAGTCCAATTTCTTTGACATAATTTTTGCGAGGGTACAAATTGTGATCATAAGCATCATCCTTCCCCCTCCCCCAGTTGCCAGAAACGATGGGTTCCATCGACCACAATCCAAATCCTAATAGATATAACCACCAAGCGATGATTGAATTTTCTGCTATCCTCATTGCGAACATAGGGAAGGACTTTGAGGCAACAAAATTAACGTTCTAAATATCCTGACTGAGGATTCGCCATGATTCAATTTCCTACGATAGTCCGGTACTCAGGGGCTCCTGGCTGATTCTCAACTTCTTTTATTTGGGCCTCTGAGCGATTTCTCAGACCCGGCGTGGCGCGATGCCGCCACATTGGAGATGCCAATAGGATGGTTCTGCGATCTAATCCGTATTCCTTTTGTTTGGTTGATAAACCATTGGTCATCTTGTGAGCAACGCCGCCTCTATTCCAGCCCATTCCTCTTGGTTAAATTTCGCACGTGTAATGCTCTAGCCGCTCCCCGGCAATGATTGAGCTCGTTCACTGGCACTCCTTTCCTCCTCTAGTAATTCCCGTGCTGTCCTTGCTCCTCGAGAATAGTTATCAGGGCATGATTCACGCATACAACTCAGGCGCGACTGGGACTCCCGACGTAGGACTTCAAGGACGCTGAAACTAGTACAATTTCCGGTCTCGCAAACACCTGAAATCATATTCTTGACCTCTTCTCTGCCCCGAGTGATATGGGCGATGGGGCCAGATGGATAGCTCTGTGGAATAGAAGTTCCATGCGTAGTGATACTGCGAAGGTGACAACAGTACGCCTGTCGAATTTACTCTAGTTCTTCTCTTCCTGAAAGACTCAACAGGCAATAAGAGGTGGATGAGTGCACCGCAACATTTACCTTAGACTCACGCCTGTGCTTCGATGAGGTCTCCAGCATATGCCACTGTATACTTCACGTCGGAGCAAGCGAACATCCCATCATCCTGTCTATGTCTTTGCCATTCGGCCTCACTACACCTCTCTATATGAACCTCTGATTGTTCGAAGTCTATGTGACTTCGACAGCTGTCGGTCTCACCTTTAGCAAGTTGTGGAAAGGCAACTTTAACAGCCTCCCCTATCCGAAGGGCTCATAGGATCAAGCGTTCCCTTATGGTGGCACGGTACCTTTCTTTCGAGAAAAGTCTAAAGGCCAAGATAATACATAGGATATACACCTTCCTGTTTCCCTACCAGAACACGAGGGTGCTCAAAGCGTCGTCATATGGCATTCGATGGCACATATCACCCGCGCCTTGCCAAATTCTTGAGGCTGAGGGCGAAGCGTTTCGCAGGCAGGGCGTTTGTGCCAGGCAAGATTCCAATGCTTCTGATTTCACTGGCTGGCTTCTGAAGTGATGAATAGTGCGCAACTATGCCCATTTAAACCCGCTTATGCTAGAACGGAGAATTGATTGGATTTATATAAAGCGTCGAAGGGACTCATGACTGGTCAGCTCAGAGGCTACCCAGATAGTGATGGATGTCCTCAGCCTGCAAAAATTGTGAGGCCTTCAACACCGCGCAATGAGCACTTGAGGTGAACCTAAAGTCGAGCCAAGTTTTGTCGGATCCTCACGTTTTGTCCATAGAGATGTGCCTTTTGGGTTGCGTTGGGTGAGCGGAACCCATGGAGCCCGAGGCGTTTCTGCTTCGGATCTACATCTCTCGAAGCCATCATGGTTGGATGGCTTGTGGTACATAATACCATGTACTTACCTTGCTCTTCAAGTTGCCCGCACAGCAGCCATGACGGTTGCCCTTTACTGGCTCTTCTCTATCAACGAGCGCTCTTACCAACTCCTCTTTCTCGGCGCCATCGTATCTGTCGTATTTCTGGTTTACCATGTCGGCGAAACTCGTCAAGTGCGTCCGCCAAGCCCTCCATGTCTTAGAGGATTCATCCCCTTTGCAGCTGAAGCATATCCCTACCATGGGTTTCGACTCCCCAATTTTATCTTACCTTGACGCTTTTCGCTATCTCACCGACTCGAAGACTCTCGTTGACGAGACAGTTGCCAAGGTGTGTCGTGAAATCCAAAGGTCTTCCATTTCTGATGAATGCGTATAGTTCCCGAATAAAATTGTCAAAGTGCCAGACTTTTTGAAGTGGAAGGTGGTAGTGTCTGAAGCTAATGCGATCCAAGAAGCGGGTTCAATCTCCGAGCACGAGCTGTCGTCCTTGGACGCTGTCAGCGAGGTGCTGTACACCAAATTCTCGGATGATCTACGGCACTTTTCTAATCTATCACTCTTAGTTTCTTCAAACATTCTCTGACCGAAATCGTTGGGTAGAACAAACAAGTCATCGAAAGCGGAAACAACCTCGTCATGCACTTCCGGAACAAGTTTTAGAAGGGCTCGAGTAAGTTGTGACCTGATGATAGGGATGTGATATGGTGAACGTTCAACGCCTGGCCCAAAGGTATCCGTTTGTAGTGATGGCTTTTACTTTCATTCTCACGAAGTCTTGGCCGGCCAGAATGGAAGACAATTACAGCATTAGAAACGATGACAAAAGTAGTTTGCAGAGCGACCAACCGCACTATTGTGGGCCTTCCTTTGTGTTAGTCGTCGCCCATTGTCGTATCCGTGGATTCATGTTTATGATCTCGGTTCAGGTCGTAATCCGGACTATCTGGAGCTCACCACCCAATTCGCTGCTGATGTTGTCACAATGAGCTCCATCCTCCGATTGGTACCTCCATTCCTGAGGCCGTATATCTCATTGCCTTTCACACTTGATTTTTATTGAGATTCGACCTTTTGCGATAGGATTATCAACCACCTGTTTACCAAGCTCCCTCAACGTCTTCAGCGGGGAATGAAGCACCTCAAGCCGATCATCGACTCTCGCAGGGAAGAACAAGAAAAGATTGGTAATGGTTATGAGAAGCCGGTAGGTTTTCATACGTCCTCGACATCGATCCCGTTGCTCAATGCCGAACGATTTCTATCAGCTAGATTTCCTGTCGTGGCTTATGGAAGCGGCCCAGGGTGAGGAGCAAACTATAGAGAATCTTACAAGACGAGTTTTGGTTGTGAATTTTGCAGCGATCACACGTCTTCGATGGTGAATCCCAATTTATACGTACATATCATCCCTTACGCCGAAATGATCGAGGGAATTCCAGCCATTTGTGCATGCCCTCTTCTATTTAGCCGCCCTACCCGAATACATTGGGCCTCTTCGCGCAGAAGTTGAAGAGGTCATCGAACGCGAGGGCTGGTCCAAAGAGGCTCTGGATCAGATGCACAAGGTCGACAGTTTCATCAAGGAGTCGCAGCGAAAGACCTCGCTGGGCACTCGTGAGTGCCGCTCCATCCTGTATATACTTTACGCTGACAGAAACAGTCGTAATGGTACGAATTGCCAAGGAGGATTACACATTCGCGGATGGCACCCATATTCCTCAAGGAACTACGGTGGGCGTCAATCTTGCACAAGCACATCACGACCCAGAAACATACGAAAATCCCAAAGAGTTTGACGGCTTCCGCTTTGCGAAAATGAGGCTCCAGCAGGATAGTAAGAAATATGATATTGTTTCCACCTCCCCAGAGTTCTTCACTTTCGGATACGAGCGTCATGCGTGCCCTGGACGCTACTTCGCAGCTTGCGAGCTCAAGATCATGCTCGCGCACAACTACGACGTGAAGACGGAGAATGAGGGCGTGCGTTCTGTATGTCGCTCAGTTCATGCTTTCTACTCACATCCTTATTGAGCCACGTCGCGACGCCAGACGTGAGGGATCGGTGTCGATTGGTGAGCGGAGCTCGGGGCAGGGGGTGGAGGGAAATGGCTCAGAGCTCCCTGGCGGAGTTTGAGTTGGCGCACGAAATGCCTCCTTACCCCTGGAACCCACCATCACAACGACATCTCAAAGTGCAACGTACACAGGAATTCATTTATTGAAAAAACTATGTAAGGACTGTAAAATACGGAACCCTCAGGGGGTGCCTTGCAACTTCCAGTCATTTTAAACTCCAACGGAAGCTTTAATAGCAGCAGGGATGGCAATTGCTAATTTGGAGAAACTGTCAAGCGAAGCAGGCGGCGGCGAGGGGGGGCGATTTCGAACAGTGGATGCCCGCGATGAGACGACAACGGGATGCCACCAAGCGTGGTGAGCATGACACAGAGCTGACATAAGGCGCTGAGTGACGTCGGTGTCACCCCGTCACAGGGAATGCGTGAATCTTCTCCTCTCTCCATTCAGAGTCAGGACATGGAGCTCTCTTTTCAGGTCAGCGTCGCAGGTGTACGGATCTCAAACTTCGATCCTGCAAAGACTTCAAGCAGCGAGGCCGTAGCTAGGTACATTTCAGACGTGGAGAAAAAGAATGACTTGGAGGAAGGGACCTTAAGAGACGCAATAATAGCAAGCACTCCATTTGGCACCAGGCTCTGGGAGACAAGTGTGTCCATTTTCTTTTTCTTACGTTTGCGGCACGGTGACGTTGATCACTACATCAGCCAAAACTGGTTCCTTCGTCCCCCAGCCCGCCCCTCTGAATATGCGCTTGGAGGATGCATTCGGAAATGAGGGTGGTACATACCTTCTCGAGGTCAAACCGGAGTTTTTGAAGTACTTTCTAGTTGGCAGTGAGTGCAGCATGCTAAGCTATGACTCGGAATCTATGGCTGATCACGCTTGAAGGTCCTGCATCCGTCAGGAAAAAGAACAAGAACAAGAAAAAGAAAAAAACCAAGAGGGCTGATGAGAATGGTAAGGTCTTTGTTTGCATATTTGAGGTGTCCCGGATTTATCATTTCCAGCTGACGAATCTGCGACAAACGTTGTTGAAGAGCCAATTGACCCTACTGGTCTAGTTGACAGTGAGGACAATGACGTAATATCCATGCTCAGGTTCAAAGTTCGTCAGCCGACTTTGAGGTATGACCTCCTTTCTTTTCATTTGCTGGCTGCACTGATATGGAACTACGGACCAAAAGCTTTCAGATATGAAAAAGATGATAGAGAACATGCAAAAGGTGCTGGATGTTGGACGGAAGAAAGCCGACGCTGAATGGAAGAAAGCGGATGAAAAATGGAAGAAAGCAGACAATGAACGTAGGACAGCGGATGTGGCGACGGCTCGGTTGGAACAGGTGCTGGATGATGAACGGAAGAAAGCAGATGAGGAACAGAAGAAAGCAGATGAGGAACGGAAGCAATCACAAGCTAGGATGAATCAACTGGCCGAAGCGTTGAAGAGGCGGGAGATCGAATTCGATGCCATGAGGGAGACTGTTGACAATACTGCTGAATGGATTGGCATCGGCGTACGCTTTCTGGCTGCTCCCCTTTTCCCTTTACTCATAGTAATTCTCAGTGTCCTCAAGATAGCGTGGTGCTCCGCAGAATCAAGCTTCGTAATCTTCTTGACTGTGTTCAGGCCCGACTTGCCTTTTGTATCGGTATTGCTGCCCAGCCGTATATTCGAGGTGCATCAGCATTGTGGAGGGATTCACTGCAAGGACACGACACCGCTGAAAGGCTCCGATGTGCCAAAACCCTTCTTGAAGATGTGCTGCGCGATCCCTCCACGTCCGACTCCATCAAGTCCGGCCTTCGTAAATTCATCCTCTCAAACGAAGCCATGATGATGGCTGTCGAACAGAAATCGAAATTGCGGGAGGATGGTGACCAGGCTGCACATTATAACCTCACCCAATCACAATTCTCTGAAGTTGTCCAAGAGCATTGTCAGGAAGGGGGGAAGAATGAAGGCGGTCTCAACACTTTTGTTGATTTTCTGTTTTCTTAGCTATGTGCGTGCATGATCTCAATCTGTATTCTCTTTCCAATCTTGGTCCATGAGCCGACACTGTGCTCCCCAACAAATCTGAAGGAAGGCATAGACCTGCCAAAGACCTGCATCTCTGTCAGCCCATCTCTATTCCTGCACGTAAAGCCTATCACCCCCAGTGTCTTCATGTGGGTTTTGCTGGGCGGATGTTCAATTTGGTTCCCATACTCGGCTCTTTGCTGATTGTCTTTCACCTACCACCTCTGAGTCGATTCCACACCACCTCGAACCACCCTCTCGAACCCCTCATCTTGCACGTCAACTTCTTCTCTACCCACTTGACACTCCCCTTCCACTCACCAACTCTCCCCAAATCTAACATAAACTCGCCACGGCATTTCCAACACGGTCTCATTTGGGATCGACATGTTCAATGTCGGGTTGTGCTTGATTTCAGGTTTACGTCAATCTTGCCACCGTGAGAGAGGAGGAGAGACCTACAAAGCAGCTCAGAGCACCACACAATCTCTTGGCATTGGCAAACATACCTTCTACGGTAAATTTCAAGCCAAATTCTAGGAGGCAGACGCAGAAGGGACGTGTGTCCGTTCGGAGCGTATGGTGGATGATGCAATTCATTTGACATCCGTTCCAACGTTTCCTACATCGAGTCGTCTGACGCTTGTTAAGTACCGGGAGTTCACCTTCGATCCCTGCTACGTGAAGCTTGTCTCCGACACTCCGTCAAACTCGCCGTCGACCCCTGCTCAGCTTCGTCGAATTTACCTTCAATGGGGCCCAGCCTAACACGTCTACCTTCATTCGGGGGCACTCACTACCCCTTTACCCGTGCTTACATCCACTACCCCCCTAAACATTGCAAATAAGAATGTCCATGCATACTATTTCTCGAGGGCGTCAACAAGGTCTTGCTTGGGTCTAAGCATGTTCATCTACATAAGCTACGTCAACGAAGCTTAAAGTATCGCGGGTGGCGCGATTGAATGCAGACTATGAATTTCTGGGACGGGTAAATTATATGTTCAGTTTCAGCAGTGGTGAAACTCTGCCAGGAGGACTTGCCGAAAATCTCGATGCTGGGGCCTCTGGCAGAGCTCCCAATCGCCGAGGAAAACATGGTGGTGTGAAAGGAGAAAGACTAGCACTCAGAATGAGCGTTCAAACGGCAGGTCTGGGAACATGTCAAGTGCTGCCATGGCCTCGCCGCCTTGTTGCCAGCCGAATCAGAAAGACATGAGATGAGTTGGTGTAGAGCCAAGTGAATGAGTCTAAGTACATCTAAGCAAAGTTGTGTTGATCTCCCAAGGACAGCGATTTCTGAATCTCATACCTTGGCATCCATCACCAGCGACAGTCAATGGCACTTGGGCGAGAGCTAGCTGTCGTTCATCAGTCCGATCCACCTGACGAGACTTCACCGACATATGCTAAGTATCGGGAAGACATTGGTGACAAAGGGTAACGCCTCTCGAATTCTGAGCTTCTTTCTTACAACGTAAAATGGCCACCCTCAGATACGCGTGTTGATCAAGTCCAGCTCAAGCCTACTCCCAGGCCACATAAGTGCTCGCCGTGCACTACCAGTGGGTCAGTGTAGACTGCCAGTGGCTATAGTTGTTGAAGCACCAATGAAGCACACTGCCCCCATAAACCTACCATAATAGCATGGGTTCGACCCTCTTTCCTCCTCCCTCGCCCCTTCAAATTCTAACCCAGTCATCCGACTTTACATGGCTCTGCGTCCAGAGCCTTTTCAAATTCTATCAACCCATCCCTAACCTCTTCCAAACTTCCCTCTCCTCCTCGGCATCGCTATGCAAAGTCCTACCTCCAATGTTAGATTCGACGTGTTCGATGCTGGGTGGGCTCAGCGCACGACTGAGGGTTCTTGCGCTTGATGTCAGGTTGCCAGTGAGGAGGAATGTGCCAGAATTTCTGTGGGCCTGAATGACGTGGAAGGAAGTTGGACTTACGACACAACTTCTACTCCATGCACTGATATGTGAATCACTGTTTTATTGCGCTTCTCAAGCCCAATCTCAGACGGCAGGCGCGAGCGAGACGGGCGTATGTCCATGCGGAGCATGTTCATCCGTGCATTGTGCATAGTATGTTCCCTCTGGATTCTTCAACGTCAATGGCGAGAGTGCCTTTTACTTCTGGTACTGTGATTTTACCTTTAATCTCTGCAATGTTGACTTGGCATTGTCAAGTTCGTCTTCTGTCAAGTTCAACTTCGTCTTCTGAAAGATGGAAACCAGCGTGGCAGAGCCTCGACACCCTTGAAGCAGCCACCAAATGTATCACTACCAAAATGTACAAATCCACCATCGACATACATACATCAGTCAAGAACCTCTCTAAGTTGCACGTTTGCGGAACATAACTTTACCCTTCGGATTGGGCATCCACCACCCTGCCAACCAAACATCAGGGGGCCGAGGAGACCCCAGCTGGGTTCTAAGCTGCCATGTCACCTAGTGTTTAAAGGTTCAGTCCATAGGACCGCAAAAAACCGGTGGACCGAACTGAACCGGACCATGGTCCGGTCTTTTTTTCGGTTGCAGTTGCCCCAATTTGGGGTTGGTCCGGTTGCCGGTTGCCTCATTTCGAAAATCTTTTAAAACCGTTCAAAGGCCGGTTTTAATCGGTTGCAACCGGTTAAACGGTCACGTGCGTTACATAGCCTTGTAACCACGTTTATTGCCTTTTATTGGGTTTTTGTTTCATCAAAAACGGTTAAGAATTGAGAAAGATATAACCAAATCCATATTTTACCCGAGTCTCTATGAGATGTAATTCGGTTTCAGTCATGGCTATGTCAAATCTTCATTAAATCTCTTGAAAATTGGTAGAATGATGGGTATTTATATGCTTTACTATTTTATATAACCTGTTTATTTTTCAGAGTAATAATGATTGAGATACAAATGGTTTATATTGGTATAATAAATTATACGCAAAAAAACCGGTCTGGATCGGTCTGAACCGGTATCATGGACCGCAAAAGACCGGTCCTAGGTGGTTCGGTTCGGTTCCCTCAATATCTGGGTCGGTCCTGGACCGGTTGCGGTCCACGGTTGCGCGTTTTCGGGGCAAAAAACCGGACTGAACTGAACCTTTAAACACTAATGTCACCAGATTTTGGTGACGGCGTCCCAAATTTGGGAGGCGGTCACAATACGCTGGTGACCGCGGTCCGCTAGGCAGCTCACCTAGACGCGTGCAGTATTCCATTTTACCCTACAGTGTACCACCACCACTTCATTCGTTTCTCGCTTTTTCTACACTAATTTATTCGCGTTCCCTCTATTTTATGCACATTTAATCTGCACGCCCTGACGCCAGGCACAAACGCACCTGCCGCATCAGCGGCGTCAAACGCCGACGTTCCCCAGCTTCCATCAACACCACCTTCATCTGCTGACGTCCAAATCGACCCCCAGCTTCTTCACACAGACTTCTTTCCTGCTCGAAAACCCGATGGCAGTCTCATCTCAGAAGAAGTGTACAAAACCCACCTGTAAGTTATGGGTAAAACTATTCAGAAACCCCCCTTTCTGGTAGAAACCCCCGTTTCTGGCATCACCTTATCCAGAAACCCTGTATAGTCGGACATCCCCTCCCCGAAAATTTGATGGCTTCGCCGGCATCATGTGATGTCCCACACATTTGTCAGACTCAATGTCAACTTGCCGCCTTCACCGCACACTGTGAATCACACTCAAATTCTTCAACCCACTATCAACATGTCTGTACGTGGAAGGTGGAAAGGTGATGCTTTTAAGCCGCTTGACTGTTGTTTAACATCATTGCACAGTAGGCACCTGGAAAGGGTGGAGCTAAGCGCCACCGAAAAATCCTTCGTGATAACATCCAAGGTACGTGTCTTCATCATTGTTATTTTTCCATCTATTCACTGGCCACCCTAGGTGTAACAAAACCTATCATTCGTCGTCTTGCTTGCCGTGAAGGTGTGAAGCACATCTCCGGTCTGAGACCCATCTACAAGGAGATGTGTGGTCTTTTGAAAAGTTTCTCGAATGCGTGAGTCACTTTGCTTGTCGCCTTCACCGTGTCCTGACCCTTTGGTCCAAGGTTATTCGCAACTCAGCGACATACACTGACCACGCTAACCGGAAGACAGTAACAGCACTCGACATTCTACATGCCTTGAAACGATTGGGACGCACACTATACGGTTTCGGAGCATACAGTGGCGATCAAAAGTATTGCACGGCCACCATGTGATCAAGTCGCATCGATCTCCTGGTTGGATTCATGCTTTAATCTCAAGTAAAATGAGTGTTTGGGGTACATTAAAGTTTAATACATATAATCGAAACAAGTTACACATATATGAATTAGATCTAGCCATAATACATGCATTTTATTGCTGAAAACCATGTGTAATACTTTTGCTCAGGTGTCTCAGAAACACATGGTACCTCATTATAAAAGATCTAGCAAAGTATGGACCGAAAAAAACAGCTCAGACATCTTTTCGCAATCATGGTCTATACTTCCCCAACAAAAGTCACCAGAATTGTTGATCTCAAGAAGCTTTCCATGGACAACAATGACATTGCCCAAAGAATTGGTATTCATCGCACAACTGTCACCCGTATACTGAAACACTTCGAAAAATCAGCTGATCCTTACTATGTTAATCCAAAGACAGGCTGGCCATGTAAATTAGATGCCTGTGACGTCTGAGTTGCAGCCCGGATGCTTGCGAAATGTGAAGCTGCAAATGCTACTGAGGTTGTTAAGAAAGCCTTCCCTGCCATCTCTCGCCACACACTCTCACGCAATCTCCGGGCTTACGGACTTGTCTGTTGTGTTCATAGGTCTCGCCTGTATATTTCTCCCACCAATCGGTAGAAGCGCCGCCTCTGGGCTTTGGCACATGCAGGCTGGACTGTAGAGGATTGGAAGCACGTTGGATTTTCTGACAAGTCCAAATTCCTTCTTTCAAATCAGATGGCCGCTAATATGCATGGTTTCAACCTGGACAGGCCCTAGATGATCGCTTTATTAAGAAAACTATTAAACATGGCACGGGAAACCTCATGGTGTGGGGATGATTACTGCTAAGGGTATGGGACGCCTTCATCGGATTGACGGAATTATGTGCGGCCCGGACTATGTGGAAATTCTTGATAAACAATTTCTTGGTAGTCTTAAGGACCTAAAAATAAGGCATACAGGGAAGGAGGGGTTGATTTTTCAGCAGGACAACAATCCCAAACACAGATCCAAGGTGGCTCAGGAGTGGTTTGCACGAAAAAATGTCAAGCAACTCCCATGGCCGCCATCTAGCCCAGATATGAATATCATTGAGCATGTCTGGGATCAGTTGGATGCCTTAGTTCGTGCTCGCAACCCATTGCCGACAAACAAGGAGGAGTTATGGGTAGCACTTCAGGAGGAATGGGCAAATTTTCCACAGAAGGCCCTCAACACTCTCTATGAGAGTATGCCTCATCGCATTGCTGCATTAATGATGGCTCAGGGTGGCACTACAAAGTACTGAAGGCCAGTAAGAAATTGCTTCTTTGGTTCTCCCGCAATCACTTAATCTCACATCTGACAGCCTGTGAGCAAAAGAATTGCACAGCGCTTTGATTCGTTCTCATGGCTTTGACATCGGCGGGACCACTAATTACTATTATTGAGACTACCACATTATTTTGTACTTTTCTGGCTGCAGTGTAGTTGTTTTCTTATCTTAATTGAGTGCATTTTACGATCAGTAGGCTAGATTTACAAGTGCATGTGGTGGCTGTGCAATACTTTTGATCGCCACTGTAGATATGATTGTTACATGTCTAGATAATGTATTTTTATCTTATTTACCCCTTTGATTCGTCTCGCATGTCGACACTGACAGTTTTCGCCAGTGTATCAGTCACCATCGTTCATCTATCAAACATTGGGGTGAGGTAACAGGGACAATTGGAGTGATTATGCCCCTCCTGTCAGCAGGCACCACATCGGTTTGGCCGCAACCGTTTTGTGGCTTGCTCACTCCCACCAGCACTTGTAGAAGATCGTTTGCGACCCCCTCCACCTCGCACACAGCCCTCTAATGCATCTGTTAGACGCTGCGTACGTGGCCTTCCCTTGGGATTCAATGTAGGGGGGTCATGAAGTGTTTCCCGGTGCGTTTCATCCAATGCATCCTCTCTGGGACCAATCACAGTTAAATATTCTCAACCAATCAAGGAAATACCCACTGTAGGTCACAAAGGCTGTCGATGAGAGCATCAAGTTGCTCTTGTGTTTGCACAGCTGATAGAAGTGGCCGGATTGCTGCCTGAGCTTCGTGGAAGACTGTGTGTGCTGGAACGGTCTGGGTTGCTGTAGAGAAGCCTTCGGTGGGAGCAGTGGAGCATTTGCTAGGGCTCAACAGGTTTGAGAGGAGAGATCCGGGTAAAGTCGTTATTGATTTTGGGATGGCATGCGTAACTGCAACATCATCTAAAGGGACTGCGGAGACGGCAGTTATATCGAGACAAGGATCCTGATACCACCTAAAGAAGATGTACCATTAGAATCCAAAGTAGGCCAGTTACAAAAACTATAATACCTTGCACGAACCAGACCAATGTGGAACTGGAGACCTTTGGCTTTCACGACGGTGAGAGCCTGAAAGTAATGGCGACAGGGTATGCCAAGATTCATGCCCATACAGCAGTCGCAGACATATTGATTGTCAGATAGAACAGCCAGGTAATGTGTAGCGCTGGTCCTGAGGTGAGTAATTCGGAGAAGATAGATAACTTTGAGGCCTCGTCCATTGATAAGATGGAGAAGCCATTTGGTGGAGATATACACTTTGTCGTTCTTGAATTGGGAGAGCATGGACTGCATGCGCACAAGTTTATCAGCCGCACTGTTGGTGTGAATTTGCTGATGCGACTGACCTTCTCCTCCCCTCCTACCCAATCGTAGCCCATTTCTTGGTCGATTTGAATCGCATACTCTGTCTATGCACAGCATTCACAAACAAGTTGGAAAGAAATCAAAAGGAGGTGCTCACCCAGTCACGCATACCCTCAGGGAGCTGCAAGACTTCGGTTTTGTAGTACATTGATAACTCCATTTGCTTGAAGCATGTTTGTAATGCGTAAGGTCCTACATGGTCTCGAAGAATTTTGAGGGGTCCTATGAAGACAGATTCTATGTTGTGGTCATGTTGTCGGCGCGACGACTGGAGGATAGTACACGTGAATTTGTTGATAACTAGAATAAAGAACGTTACGAACCTCTTGAACCCGAATCATTTCATTAACGTGTTGGCCATTCGTGCGTTCATTGAGCCTATCGAACAGTTGCTTCAGGCCGATCTTTGGTCCACCTATTAACTTGTTCACTCTGTTCTCAGCCTCAACCCGCCCATTGGTCCGTACCCCTGCAGTAAATTTGAAGGATACCCATGCCCAAGCCCATCGTTCACAGGAAGGATATAGTTCAGCATTGAGATAAGCTTGAGTTGAGGGATATCTTGTAACAAGGTGCTTCCATAAGCGATCAAATTCTTCAGGCAAGACAGCATGGTATGCCACCCAAAAATCATGCTGGAAGTTGCTCCACTCAGTCCCAAGACTGCCTCGTAAATTGGTGGTTACATTGCCATCAAGGTGATGGAGGCAGTAGACATGGTCGGTAAGCAGTAGGGTTGCTTCAACGGAAGAGATAAGGGTTTGGCTTCGATCGCTAGCAAAAATTTCGGGGTGTATACCACCTGTGCTATCAAGATGGCATCGCAGTACCCAATTGTGATGTGCAAGGTCCTCCGTTGCATGTAAAGCATACCAGGCGTTACGCGATGTTCCAGTGTTGTCAATAACTACCCCTACGTTAAGAGGGTAGCCGCTGTTGTTCCAATTGTAGGTGTTGTCGTTGATGAGAATGTCACCAAATCGTTTTGTCAATTCAGCTTGAAGCGGAGACTGCCACCATATGCCAGTGACAGTCTGTGAATCATTGTGGTACTTCCAACCGTGTTCTTCATCTATCTTTTTCTGCAGGCTTGCAATGATGGCAGCTACGTCCTCACCAAGTGACACTACAGCTTCCCTCGCCTCCTGTCGTGCCTTTGTGATGATGTTGCCAATTTGACGGGGCTCTAGGGTGTCAGAAAACCAGCTAGCGAGGACACTTGATATCTGTTTCCGATTGAAGTTGCCTGAAGACGTTGCTAGTTCTACAACAACCTTTCATTGCTCAAGTGTTGCTGGGTGATGGATCACGCCACCCACAGGGATTTCCCGTTCATGGTTATGATCCCAGTTGGCAAGAGTAACACGCCATAATGTCGAGTGTTGTATCCGATTGACATTGACATGAGCCATACAATCTGTCTTGATGGATCTTCCCTTACGATGATCAGTGGTGTTTAAAGGTTCAGTCCATAGGACCGCAAAAAACCGGTGGACCGAACTGAACCGGACCATGGTCCGGTCTTTTTTTCGGTTGCAGTTGCCCCAATTTGGGGTTGGTCCGGTTGCCGGTTGCCTCATTTCGAAAATATATTAAAACCGTTCAAAGACCGGTTTTGATCGGTTGCAACCGGTTAAACGGTCACGTGCGTTACATAGCCTTGTAACCACGTTTATTACCTTTTATTGGGTTTTTGTTTCATCAAAAATGGTTAAGAATTGAGAAAGATATAACCAAATCCATATTTTACCCGAGTCTCTACGAGATGTAATTTGGTTTCAGTCATAGCTATGTCAAATCTTCATTAAATCTCTTCAAAATTGGTAGAATGACGGGTATTTACATGCTTTACTATTTTATATAACCCGTTTATTTTTCAGAGTAATAATAGTCAAGATACAAATGGTTTATATTGGTATAATACATTATACGCAAAAAAACCGGTCTGGATCGGTCTGAACCGGCTCCATAGACCGAAATAGACCGGTCCTTGGTGGTTCGGTTCGGTTCCCTCAATATTTGGGTCGGTCCTAGACCGGTTGCGGTCCACGGTTGCGCATTTTGGGGGCAAAAAACCAGACTGAACTGAACTTGCGAACACTAATGATCAGACGGGTTGATCCAAGCGGAATGTGTTGGGGTTGGATGATGGTAATGATTACAGTGAAAGGTCATTTTCTTTTGAGAACTGTCGTTGCTTTTAGTCCCCTGACCTCTTCACCATACATGGCCCAGACAGTTTTCTTGCGCATAAATTGCTTGTTGTGCTGCCTCCAATGACGGGTACACACTGCCTACCTGGACGACCCCAGGTGCCTCGACCACAGAACCACGTGTAACAGTAGGCTTCATCTCGGGTGAACAGAGGTCAATTACGAAGGGGGCTTGAGGTTGCATAGGCATTGCAAGCAGCTTGATATGGTGACTGCTGCGTGCGATAGGTTTCATGTCTTCACCGCTGTTGGAGAGTGATAGGCGATCAATGTTCTTAACTTTGTCTTTGACCTCAACCACAGAACCACGCGTAAGTGTAACAGTAGGCTTCATCTCAGGTGGACAGAGGTCAATGATGAGGGGGGCCTGAGGTTTCGTACGTGCTGCAGGCAGCTTGATATGGTGATTGCTGTGTGGGATGGATTTGACATCATCACTGCTGTCAGATAGTGATAGGTGATTGATGTTCTCTTCTTTCATGAAGATGATCTTTTGGGGATGGACCTGGTGTGTGGTGGAATTGATCTGTTGTATTGCAGCATGATGTCGTGTACGTGGCAGAGATATAACAGTTACAGAAGGTGAGCGCTCTGACTGTGAATGACTCAAACTGGTTTTTGAGGTTTTCTCAATGCATTGCGAATGCCTATTTGAGTCCGGAATATCAACCTTCAGTTTTGACAGCAATCTACGGACTGTTGAACAGCTGCTTTGAACCAAGGAGCCAACATCAGGATGTTGTCCCACCAGCATGCAAACAGGGGGAAGTGAAGTTTGGGTTCGAGCGCTTGAAGGTAGGAGAGGCGTCAATTTCCTCTGCCTCTCTAAGAATCAGTAAATGGGATGGTCATTCTGGAGGCAAGACAGTTTCGTGAGTCACCAGTTACCACAGTAAGAACAGGAGTCACATACCTTTGGCGAATAGAGATTATAGTCGTTGTAACCACAGAATCCATCAGTTTTGACTAGCATATCGTTTTTTGTTGTTGGGATGCATCTCGACACCCAGCTCAAGACGCAACCGCTTGCCTCCTTCGCAGTCATATGGTAGAGTACCAAGTCACGCAAAGCGCGATTCCAAAATGTCTGAGAATGTTGTCCAGACCATGAAGGAACGGTGGGATCCAAATGTCATTCCATGAAATTGAAGGCAGCAAGCCCACAGCTGCCATCACTGCCATTGCCATGACCTTGGCGCGCAACTTGTTCTGTATTGATCCTTTCCTGGCTGAAGCCAGGAATGTCACTAAACACCCATTGAAAGACCTGTAGAGCATCTGCGAGGGGTGGATTGTGCATTGAGTCTCCATGATTAAACTCAACAGCATTGGCACTGGTTACATATGATGTGTATTGATCACCGTCGCAGACCTGAATACTAATCTTGAGGATGTTGGTGTCAAAGAGACGTTGGTGGAGATCTAAGAGCTCTTGACTGTATAAATGGGGATGTTTTTGGTGTAAACGGCGTGCATCAGTGAAGAAAAATGTCTGTAGGCATAGAAATGGTGGGTTTGGGCTGGTGCTTTTCGCTGCTTGGCCAAAATAAAGCAGCTCAGAAAGACCATTCAGCACATCCTCACCAACCCAGGTCTCGCCCAAGAGCTCTCCAAGTTTCCGAAGGGGAAAGTTGGTCCTGTACAAGCCACAAATAGTTGAGTTGATTGGTTGCTGCTTTAGGTCTTCCAAAATAGCTCTGAGTTCGAAATGTGGCAATTCGAGGTGCTGGACTAATTTGCATGCAGAGGAAACACTGACCTCATTGTTGTTAATCAGAATGAACAACCATAACTTTTTATGATTATAAGTCAGTGTGCGGCCAGAGTGATCTGCAGTTGACTTACCTTCGCAAAATGATACTCGCAAGTATTTTGAGACTCTCCTTCAGCCGACATGATGGTCATAACAACAGACCTCATTCCATTACCAAAGGCACCTTCCATATCATGGAAAATGGGCAGGAGGTCAGTCGCATGTGGAACAGTATCGCTCGGAGTCATAATGGTGCCTGCAGCATTGGTAGGGACATTTCACTGTAACACCAATATATCACGGAATTCGGGGCAGCAATTTTCAGATACAGAAGATCAGCAGCTCGCTCAAAGGTCATGGAGGAGAAATCTGAAGCTGAGAAGGCAGTGAAACTTCCTGGCGTCGCATATTGGGTGAAAGATAAGGACAAGATGGGGGATAGTCTCCGCAAAACTGCAGAGCCCTCTGAAATTTCTAGTGTGGCTACAGAACACAGCGGATACAGAACATGGTGGGTATCCAAGAGCATAATCTGAACATCAGTCCATGCATTTAGTAGTGGTTTACCTTCGAGGCATAGAGCACTCACCTACAGTCTCCTCAAACCATCCATCACGATCCTCACATCAGCTGGTGTCTGAGCCATGAGTAATACACATCCTGGGCATGAACTTGGAGGGAGAGTTGACTTTGGCTTGTAGTTGAGAGCATGGAACCATTGGAACAATGAAGAGTGTTGTGGGTATCGTTGAGTTTGTTTGGTGGAAACAACATTTGGCAGCTTGTTTGACAGCAAATGACATGTGACTACTTAGTTGACTAATCGCCGGCGACCATCACCAGTCACCGAGAACTCAATTTGCCCATATGCCAGGGGTTTCTCAAACCACCCTCGGAAACCCTGGGTTTCTACCAGAAAGGGGGGTTTCTGAATAGTTTTACCTGTAAGTTATGATGCCCTTTCCACCACTCTATCCAGGCCATCAAACCATAGTAAAAAATTGATGCTCTTTATTCCCACAGTTGAGTCATGTGAGAGTGCTAAGACGAGACACGACCAAGACGCGACGCGTCGGGTTGGAATAATGAAGGGCATCCACAGCCATGTCCTCACAATGAACACCTCTGATATATACCCAATGTTGCTCTAATGTGATTTACGACACTTCCCCACTCATTTCACCCTCTATGGACCTCCCAATGGTACACCCACCTTCACAGGTACTGGAATTCAAACCTATCTTGCAACCCCTGGTTCTCAGAACCACCAAAAATCAGTTAAGCGCAGCCACAAAAGAAAAAAGTGATGAAAATTCGGGCTCAAGTGTATCAAAGAAGGCACGGAAAGGCCATCTATTGTAAGACTCGACAATGTCAAGCCTTTCACCCGAAATGGGGACATCCACATCAAATAGGTCCTGAGAGAACGAGGTCAGCGACCTCGATGCAGACAAAATTGATTGCTTTTTCACTCACATCTTGCCTGCTCAGCCCAGGCTGTAATTTTAGACCAAATTGACCTGGGATGATCCACCTTATTCATTTCCATAGGGTGTGCATTTGGCCACTGGCCCAAAATGCCATGGACTGTGGAACATTGGGATAGAGCCTCTCAAAAATAAAAGGCACTGCACCTATAATAAAATATACCCTTAGAATAGGTTTTCTGCTTATAATATCATTCTACAGCATCTATTTTTAGCCTGATATGTTTCTGATTTCTTACAAATCTAAATATAGCTGACATGTGTTTTATGATTAAAAATTCTCAGAAATGGGATATTCTGGATCAGTGTATGTTTTGTCTACCTAAAGAGCATCCAGATATGTTTTTTCTTAAGATCCTGTAATTTATTACCAATCTAAATATAGCTCAGATATGTTTGATGATTCAAAAATCTCACATTCTGGATCAGCATTGATGACTGGTATGTTTTCCTGTATTCTGTGGATGTTTTTTTTTGCCTAAAGAGCATCCAAATATGTTTTCTCTTGGACAGATCTAAATATAGCTCAGATATGTTTTATGAATGAAAATTCTTAGACATGGTACATCCTGGATCAGCATTGTTGACTGGTATGTTTTCCTGTATTCTGTGTATGTTTTTCTTGCCAAAAGAGCATCCACATATGTTTTTCATGTCATAATCCTTCTAAAAAGCTGCATTTCACCAGAATATTCCAATTGTAATGATTCTCATTTTTCTCCATCAAAACTTGTGTTACGGTGACTCAAAGCTACCAAGTAATCTAGAAATATATTTCTGATTTTTTGAAAAAATTGCCACCTCAATTCGAGGTGTGGAGATGATGGATGCACAAATCATGTTCCGGATGACCTTTTGTTCTTTGATCCTTCTGGGTAACAAATAACCATCAACAAAGGTAGCTTCTGAGAGCGGAATCATGAAAAGTGCGCTTTTGAGGGTGTCATTCAATATATTGATGTATTTGACTTCATACTTCTTCAATTTCAATTGGTTTGTATGTATTTTGTATTTCAATTCAGCAGCTTTTCGGATGGATGGCTCAGGTTCCACTTGGATGACATTGTCAAAGGCGTTGCCACATAGATACAAACAGTTTCCTCCAAGTGCCCAGATCTTCAAAAGGCATGGTCAATCATACTCTACACTTGTACTTAATGAAAAATATACATTTTAGTACTCTAAAAGTAGAACATAGACCATTTTTCCATTTTTCCCGTTCATGGTGCCCTCGCAAGTGGATAGATGCCACGTAGTGAAGTTGGATGACGAGTTTGAAGCTGTAGACAAACAGATGCAAACTTCCCAAACATATTGAAAACAACGGAAATTTGACAGAAATTGAGTAAGGAGGGAAGGGAACACTATACTGACAATGGTTAAATTGCTCAGCATGATTTATTTACAAACTCTGACCTACATCATCAGAAGTTGGCTAAAAGTTGTTGAGAAAGGAGTATCTTTGTTTTAAAGCTCAAAAACATATCATTCCAGAAAGTTATAAACTAATACATGCCAGCTAGAGTCTACCAAACATCCATAGCATAAGTGAAAGGATATTAGGACAGGCAGTTTTGTGTTTTGAGTAAAATAACACACCTGAAAGTCTTGTTATCATTTTTTCATATTTAGGAGGGTTTTAAAACATGTAACTGTGCTGGAAAACCTTGGTGTACTGTTCTAATTTTTAGGGAATTAGATTCACAGGATCCTAAGTAAAGGTTGGTGTCAGTAAAAAGTCTCTGAGTACTGTATCCACTTGGATAATGAAGGTTTTGTTGTGAAAGTCAATGAATAGGGTGTATTTCTTCAGACTTTAACTATACTGTGTCCACTTAAATCATCCAATGGTCATTAAACTTACATAGAAATCTTCAGAATAGAAAACTGAATAGATCCCCAAATTTTTGTGGAAATCAGAGGATTTTGGAGATACAGGTGATAGGATTGGTGCAGAGGGGTCACAATAAAGCAACTGAAAGTGCCGGAATCTCAGCTGTAGATTGCAACTTTTCTGACTTTTATTTCTTGCCTTAGAAATACATGGTACTACCTATTTAAAATGTTACTCCTATTCCTTAGCACCTTCAAATACATTTTTCCGTATTTTTTCTCCCTCAATAGCGAGTGTGCGAGGAAGTGCGCGCAATGCTCCTTCAGCGCTCGGCATTTTCCGAGCGCTGTTGATGGGCAGTTGAGCAAGCCACATATGTCCGTCTCGATCAACAATGTCCTCTCCCATCCTCGCATCTTCGCGCCCTACACATCTTTGGCGATCCGGATCATCTGTAAGTTCGTCCCATACCCATGAACGTAGCTCATATCCTCTATCAGGACACACTGCCAACATGCTCTCATCGCCCATCTCCTTGTTCCACCCGCCGCACAGCTCAAGCTGCCTTGGCTTTGGCTTGCCGTGAGTCATAAACAGCCAGGTTGAAGTCAGAACATCCCCGAGCCACCGTTCCAGTTTGCTCCCTCAACCCCATCCTCTGGCCAGCCCAAATACCTAGTACGACGACACGACATCCTCAATGCATCTTCCCAACCTCCCTCAGCAGGCATATACGACCCCTCAAGCTTCAAGGCGCACCCCAGGCCGGGTTCCTCCTATCCGTTGAAAAGATAAGAGGACAGTAGGACAGGAGAAAGGGGCAGCGATGTTCGCTAGATGCGAGCTTCAATACAGTGAGTTTTCCCTACAAAGCACCCCGTTTCCAACAGCACCACCACCAGATGGTTTATGTGGTACACCAACCAACAAACCAGGCATGCCACGTCAATGGCGAATTTCAAAACGACAACGCCCACGACCCCACAACCCCACAACGAGGGACGATGAGGCCAATCCATTACATAGCGACCACCCATCACCAGTACCACAACCTGTGAACAACAATGGGCCACGAGTGCCCACCACCCACGGACGGCGACGAGCACCCACCATCATCACCACTCGAACCAACAACAGGCAATGAACCCTATCACCAGCACCGATACCGACTTCATTCCCTAGCCCTGTCTGCACAGTGTGTCAAACGCGACTGCAATCATTTATCCTGCTCGACCACAATGAACAGGTGAGTACGAACCAATCCTACTGATCAACCAACTCACTCTGTTTTCTTTTCTTCCAGTGGCCCTGGATCCAACACCTCAGCAAATCATGTCACCTCAAGAACTTCGGCACTTGCGACCTCATTTAGTACTCTACGGCTCTTTCCCTGCTTCCTCACCGATGCGCCATTCTTCCGCAGGCCCAACATAACCGCTCCCTTCCATTCCCAACACAGACAACCCCGTTGCCACATCGAGGCAGCGAACCATGCCATCTGGTCGTTGTTCGTCATCATCGGGCCAACACAACACGACAACGGACAACAGTAGCAAGATGATGAGATGATGACAACATCATCCCTCCGACACGCGTCCTTCCGGAGAACATCCCAATGTTGTATTCTCCGCTGTCTCTCACAATGTCTATCTAACATATCCCTTTTCGTCATTGTAGAGCCGCGCACGAATCAGGTGCCCTAATCCACTGAGGCACGATCCACCCCTTCTTCGGAGATGAGGATTACGGAAGAAGGTGCTCGACTGCATCAAAATGAGGTGGACACGCACCGCAGCGAGCTGGGGTGGAGCATGGAAGAGGGTGGGCAGAAGGAACGACAACGCTGAATGGCTGCAGGGGATAATTATGTTGATACTTTGAAATACATGTTATCAGATCCTTCATTGGATCCTTTTTATTGTTTTTGCTTCCCTGTATGTCGAGTGGTAGAGTAGCTAATCTTTTTTCAAGTTTTTTCTTTGTTGTTTACATCTGTGTACCAACGGCGTCTAAGGCTCAATGTCATCCAAAAAGGGTTTGTCGCATCCAACTATTTCGGTCAGATTGGACAGAGGGAAACTATCTGAAGTGATCTGAACATTATCAAGGATATATTTGGTGAGGTTTCAGAGGTTGTTTTTAGGATGAACACAGCTGTAGAACATAAATATCTCCCCAGAATTAAAACTGTGCATTGTTGACAATTGTGTACCAATGGCATCGAAAGGCCCAGGTCATCCGAAATGGATATGTCGCATCCGGCTATTCTGGCTACAATTGACAGATGGAAGCTATCTACACTAACTGGGCAAAAAGATTGTCTGATCATTTTTTGGACAAAGTTGGTGCTATAACATGAGAATCAAACATTTTGAGAACTAAGCTCTAGTGTATAAAATATAGCTAAGGAGGTGTAGATTGTATATACCAAGTCTGGGGATGAAAAATTGAAAACTCAGGATAAGGCAGGGCATTGACTGTGACAAGTGCCAAAAATGGGATGTAACAAAGTGTGAAATTCTGAATGACTGCAACCTACTGAAAGCAATTCACAACTTGAGGAAGAGATATTTTGAACACTGGATCTCCCTGATATTGTTATGAGTTTCATAAAGTCTCTGGGCTAGAAAATTTTATATCCTCCTCTAAAAGGTAAATTTGAACTTATTCTCCATTTTATGTATTTTACACTCAATATATTTGTTAGAATGAGGTAAAATGACTCCCTATTGTTGTTTGTAGTGTGTATAATACAAAAGGTAGGTAGAAATGTTAAAATGAACATTGCATGATGTCTGTAGAAGTTAATTCCCAGAGTTTTTCTGGAAGTAAACAAGTATCTACAACATTGGTCCTTCTTTTCTGCAAGAAGAAAAAATGCTACCATCCTTTTGAATTAATCCATGGAGACTCAGGATGTCTTTTAAACAATGCCTGAAGTATAGCATGATAGCAAATAAATTTACACTGGGTATAACTTGAAAAGTCCCCAATAAAAGTACATTTTGCATAGA
>NW_001889920.1:172771-208410 GCF_000143565.1 Laccaria bicolor S238N-H82
TTTATTTGCTATCATGCTATACTTCAGGCATTGTTTAAAAGACATCCTGAGTCTCCATGGATTAATTCAAAAGGATGGTAGCATTTTTTCTTCTTGCAGAAAAGAAGGACCAATGTTGTAGATACTTGTTTACTTCCAGAAAAACTCTGGGAATTAACTTCTACAGACATCATGCAATGTTCATTTTAACATTTCTACCTACCTTTTGTATTATACACACTACAAACAACAATAGGGAGTCATTTTACCCCATTCCAAAAAATATATTGAGTGTAAAATACATAAAATGGAGAATAAGTTCAAATTTACCGTTTAGAGGAGGATATGAAATTTTCTAGCCCAGAGACTTTATGAAACAAATAATAATAGCAGGGAGATCCAGTGTTCAAAATATCTCTTCCTCAAGTTGTGAATTGCTTTCAGTAGGTTGCAGTCATTCAGAATTTCACACTTTGTTACATCCCATTTTTGGCACTTGTCACAGTCAATGCCCTGCCTTATCCTGAGTTTTCAATTTTTCATCCCCAGACTTGGTATATACAATCTACACCTCCTTAGCTATATTTTATACACTAGAGCTTAGTTCTCAAAATGTTTGATTCTCATGTTATAGCACCAACTTTGTCCAAAAAATGATCAGACAATCTTTTTGCCCAGTTAGTGTAGGAGTGTCAGAACATTATCAAATATGTATTTTCTCAAATTTGAGAGGTTCTTTCTGGGAGAAACAAAGCTGTAGGACATAAATATCTCCTCAGAATTAAAACTGTGAATTGTTGACACATATTTGGACATAGAGAAGCACAATCTACATTTCATTGATAGAATAAACCGAAATCAATAGAAAGACCCATTCTTATATATGGTTTTGCATCAGACAAAAGGTTTGTGGGTTAATCCACAGTGGCCAATTGCACTCTCTATGGAAATGAATAAAGTGCATTCTTCCAGAAAATAAGGCATAGGACTACAGCCAAGGGTGTGGTACAGGTGATGGTCGATAATGGGAGTGCTAGGGAGTTGAAGTGAAGTTGCAGAGTTTTTATACCTAAGCAGTGGCAAAGATCATTAAATCTGGGGACGTCGTTCTTGGGACGATCGGGCAATTGCGAGTCGCACACCTTTGATATTTACATACACGTGAACAAGTGTTTCTTGGACTTTCAAAATTACGTACAATGTCACCCCAAATCTTTGACATGAGGTCACAAGAAACATCAGGGAGTTCTTCTCTCCTGTGTATGTGAATGCCCCTGAATCCTTTAGGAAGTCGGCGATTTGGGGGTTCCGAGTCTGTGACTCTGTCTGTCATTGCCATGCTCGGTTGGCGAGGCACCTTACCTCTGCATGATACTGTACGTGTCCAATGATTGACAAATGGGTGTCAGCACCTGATAGGTGACTCGGACCAGGGTGTAAGCACAATGTACTCTGAGTCTGATAGCTGGGTGGTTGTGCTGCTCCAGCACTATCAACTTTTTGTTTTTCGTCTTTCAGGTTGGCTTCGTAGGTGACTAACAATGTGAAGAACCAGGTGTGTAATTTGTCTGAATGTTTGTTAACCAAAGTGAGTGATGACCGGGAACTGGGTGCGATGGTTATGTGGATAAAGCCGAGACTGAATTTCCACCCCTTGCCAGAGGTGCCTTCTTTTTGCAATGTTTCTCGAGGGTACGTGCCCTTTCAAGTGGCTTGCATTTCATTTTTCGTCGGAGCACCGGAAAGAAGAGCACTCATATGAAATACATTCTCTAGCATTCTCTCTGTCATTCCCCTTGGATTAATATAATTGCAAAACAGCGTGAGAAGGGTAGTGGGACAGAACTTACCATACCCTAGCCTAAAAACATGCAATAAACCGAGCTTTCACCAACTACGGAGTGCATCGTAACTATTCACATCAAGGCCTCACGGTCAAAGGCGTCCCCTTTTATGTTCAATATAATCCGTGCTCGAAAGACTGCCAGCGGAATGTGTGATTATGCTGAAGGCACGTTAAATCGAGCGTAGTTCCTTGATGCGCACCCTCTGACGTAGCTGTGGAAGCAGGTGCTGGAATTGAAGCGCCTTCAGGTTATGCAAAATGCAGAGGCACGGACTGCTGACTTCATTTTTTTAAATGGGATCGCCATACACTGTAAGGATAAACACACACCATCAGGGGAGTTAAAGAGATTGGACCAGCGCTTATAGTGAATGGGAAGAAGGAAAGATCTGTATAGATGTGCTTCAATGAGTATTGGAAGAGTCGTTGAGTGATTCCGCAATCATTGGAATTCTTCTGTTCAGAAGCTCTATCAGCATACAGCAGGATTGAAAATAGAATAGTAGGTACCTTGCTTTTAATGTTCATGTCCTCACCCCAAAACTGTCGTGTGCTGCTTGCAATCACTACATACCACCACATTGTAACATCACCGAGAATTGATCTGGGTACCTGAGTTTGATTGGTAAAGGGGATACTCAACGCGTACGAAGTAACTTACTGAACAAGTCCTCACAACCCTTGCGGTTACTGACATCCTTGTGAACGGATTGCACTGTTGGAACATATCTCTAAAGGCTGGAAGAGGATGTTGACTATTTGCAGCTTAGCAATCAACGAAATCTCAGTGACAACGGGGGAGTCGACCTATGTGTTGGAACATCGTCCAAAAAGCTCACCCTCAAACACAACAACACCCTGAAGATGCGGAGTTTTCCGCCTTTGGCGGATTGGGCGAGGAATTCAAAAAGAACTAATCAACTTGACAGCACCTAAAGTGCCGGCAAAAAGTACTGCGGGTGAGAATTTTTTTTACTTCAACAGCCTTTCAAAGCCAGAGCTTTTCTGGTTCATATCTGAATACATGGTGGCTTGTTTGAGAATGATGAAATATCCTTTCAAACAGGCATAAGTCGTATCGTGTTTATGTTAGGGCAGCTTCAATCCAAATTAGGAAGTAAACTCTGAAAAGTCGCTTCGTTTGAATGAAGCGCTCTCGGTCAAATGAAGGCGCGCAAGTCTAATTTTTAATACAAGGACTAATATCGAGTATACCTTCCCTTTGCAAGTCCAAGAGCTGCCACGCGTTGGGGCATGCTGTGGTAAAGCGAGAACAAGTAACTATCCTCCATTTCTGCCCATGTATCCACCAAGGCCTGCCAAAGCTGAACTTTATTGGTTGGGTATTGTGGGCGTTGGCGAAGTCTAATGTCGAGCTGAGACCAGACATGTTCCATTGGGTTCATATCTGGACTGTTAGGTGGCCATGGAAGTGTCTTGATTCCGTTACGTGTCAGCCAGGTTGTTGTGTACTTGGATCTGTGCTTGGGATCATTGTCTTGCTGGAAAATCATTCCCTTTTTTTGAATCTCCAGCGTCTTTAGGGTACCGAGGAGTGACTCATCCAGTATCTCACAAAACTGGACACTATCCATGATCCCTTCGACAAGATGGAGCTCACCATACCCCTTCAATGTGATACATCCCCAAACCATGAGGCTGCCCCCTCCATGTTTGACTTCTGTCCTCACATTCTTCACATCAAACTCTTCTCCAACTCCCCTCCTGCACCACTGAAGCCCATCTGACCCAAATAAATTGAACTTCTTCTCATCCGAAAAGACTACAGATAGCCAGTCTTTTTCGGTCCAGTTCTGATGGAGTAAATACCATGCCAGTCGCTTCTTAATGTGAGTTGGTGTGAGGAAATAGCGTCGGCGACGACGGCGGCCATGTAGGCCTTCACAGATGAGGACGTTGCGCACAGTCCGGACAGAGAGGGTTGGGAATAGGTCACATTGTAGCTTGGATGCGTCAGGATATACCCCCATCCGAATCTTCCGAACGGCAAGGCGTGTGTCGCGCTTGGATAACTTTCTGGGACGACCTGGATGTGGTGGGGTATAGTAAAAGTTGTGGCTCTCGTGGTATTTGTTGAACGTGCGGCGGACTGTGTCCTCGCTGAGACTGAGTTCTTGGGCAATGTCCTTAATGGGGACATTCCGCTCTCGCAGGCAGACGATCCGTGCCCGCTTTGTTGGTGTGGCTTTAGTCATAGACTTTCTGCGAGTTTGGATGGAAATGATGTGGTTTCGAGGAAGTGTTGTCGCGCTGTGCCACGATTCTCAAATTTGATGAGGTAATATACTAATATTACAGTCTATTTTTGGGCACTCAGGAACAAACTCTCTGTAACTTTTCTCCTCGTTCGAGGAACCACACAACATTATGGTGTCTTATGCAGAAGAACCTCCTCATTAACTTGAGAACAAAAAAGGTGTTTATTTACCCCCATAAATTAATAATCTAGCCTCATCTTTTTGGTAAATCGTGACCCGCAGTATTTTTTGCCGGCACTTTATGCAACCCAGACACTTACCAGCCCCGAACAGACTATGCCAACGGTCCAAGGATAAGTGCAAACCCATCTCCATCAGGAAAAAAAGGACTTGCAATATTGCGGTATGTAGACGTGATAGTGCTGGTAGCGCCATCGAGAGCCCCCTGATATATAGTTTGTGGTAGATACACCGACAAATACAGTTGAGTGCAAAAAGAATGAAGGTTGGTTCATTTTTCTGGTTCTTTCTAAGAATCTATTGTACCTCAAATGTATTTGTGTATTCTTTTACATTATGTAGTTGTGTTACACTTCCCTTGGTATGGACTAATTTCAGTGAAAGCTGGAGCCTTGAGAAGGTTTTTATTCTGGAGGCCATTTTTGGCATCTGAAAAAAAAAATATGCGCTAACTGGGGAGGTAGCCAGAACATACCTCTGGTCAACCTGAATGAGCCTATCAAAGAATCAGTCAAAAATACTGAGCAGTTCAGTCTGTAGAGGCTTTGGAAAATGGCTTGTTTTGTCTAAAACAGGCCAAAAATAACCAAAATAGCACAAAATGACCATTTTCTGGAGGCTCTACAAGCATAACTGCTCAGTATTTTTAACTAATTCTTTGATAGGCTCATTCAGGTTGACCAGAGGTATGTTCTGGCTACCTCCCCAGTTAGCGCATATTTTTTTTTTCAGATGCCAAAAATGGCCTCCAGAATAAAAACCTTCTCAAGGCTCCAGCTTTCACTGAAATTAGTCCATACCAAGGGAAGTGTAACACAACTACATAATGTAAAAGAATACACAAATACATTTGAGGTACAATAGATTCTTAGAAAGAACCAGAAAAATGAACCAACCTTCATTCTTTTTGCACTCAACTGTACATATCACTACAAATAAGTCTATAGCTTAGCATGGTTGTGCTGTATCATCATGTAGTTTGATAGAGTCATATTCCCGTAGTTGTACATAGCTCTATGTGATCTCTATGGTACAAGGTACTAGCTTGAGAAATATTCTAAAAGCAGAATCGGCTTATTCTTGGGGAGTCTCGAGTAATTGTTGTCAGTCTAAGATTTTGTTAGTGTCCATTTCATTTTGTAGTGTATTGTAATGTAAATATTCTATTCTATTTCATATCATGTAATTGTAGTACGTGGAGCTCTATTTTATATGCGTGCAATGAGCGGGACTCAAACTCTAGGGCTTGTAGTATTGATTACTTGGCTTACTTATTGATAGTTACCACTGCACCAGCAGGCAATATTGTAAAATTCAATCTCAGGTCGGTATGATCATCGGCGAGTGTCCAGCAAATCTTGGGTAAGGAGAGTTTTCGTAGGCCTCTGCGCTTGACGACACATCCCACCTCACGGCCTTGTCAGACTGAGCCCTGCCCACTCATTCCAAATGATTTCCACCTTGCAACACAGTAAGTATGTTGCACTCTCCCCATCTGTCGGGCTGACATCCCTCACAAGAATAGGGATTACTGCAGGCTTTGCCTCGTTATCCTAAAACCCTTGTAATCACTATTCTACTGTGAGTTTGATTCTTATCTTTTCGGACAGTTTCCATCCTGATTGCGTGTATGCAGTCACTCTTCGTTCGCTTCTGGGCGACGACAAAGGAAGGTAGCGTCAAGGAGGTGCAGGGGGGTTATTCAGAAGCTATGACGTGGGGCTTCTATTTCAATCTTGATGTGGAGGAACTGTCGATGGGTGACAGGCTGCGTTGCAGAATTTCACAAGGTATGTGGCTCTTTCCGACCACAAATCTCAGCCACAACCACATACCATTCCAGCTAAACCAAGCCAACACTGACACCGAACCAGCTATCTGCCACCAGCGCCCCGGCCAACTGGATGACTCCCTCTCCAAATGCCAACCCATCTCTCAAGTCCACGTTGACCAAATGACATCCTCCATCGATCACATGCACGATCAGAACCAAACGCACTGACGGCAACCGTTCTCCTCACCAGGCAGCTACGAGATCTCCTAATCTGCCCTCGCGAGACGGGGGTCGTCAACTACGTTCAACATCAGTCAATTGTCAGGCAAAACTTGTATGATACTGACTTGGTACGTTCAACTTTGCGTATGACTCACTTCAGGCTGCTGACGTCTTTCAGCCAATCTGAGCACTTGCAGACCTGCCCTTCATACCCAACACTCTCACCTCCCTCCGGATAGGCAAACACGACACGCTCTTAGCTGCAGGTGGTGCAGAGATCCATCTTTCCCACCATGCGCTGACCTCATCCCGCTGCAGATCCATAAACAACTCTGTCGTACTCACATCCCTCAACCTCACTCGCTCACACGAAAGCAGTGTTGATCCGTGTGGCCATCAGCAACAATGATTGCACTGTCAAATTCTACGATGTCCCTATCCGAGCACAGAGCCAGTAACATGGTTTTCAGCCCTCCTCAAGCGCCGCTTTCAAATCCTAACCTCTGGCGACCCATTTCACACGCTGTGTTTGACTGGTCCTTGGGCCCTGGGTATGCGATTATCGGACCTTTGTTATTTTGCTTCGTAATGGATAGTGTTTGGAAGTCCGGTCTCGTGACTGGAAAAAGACTGTAACCAGACTGGACCAAGACTGCAAAAGACCGGACCTGCGGTTACGGTCTTTTATTTTTGAAATGTAAAGACCGCAAAAAAACCGGTTAACGTGAACCGGTCTTGACCGGTTTGGACCGGTCTTTTATAGCCCCTTAAATACCCTTTAAAACGCACCCAAGAACGTACGATTTGGTAAAAAAACGAGAGAGATATGAATTAAAATGTAAATTACTTTTGGGAATAATAGATGTACCAGACTTATTTTATAGAAGCACCAACTCCTAACGGAATTTAATGTTCTTGGGCTCGTTTTGAAGCTATTAGAGATGTTAATAAATTTACCGATTCATAATTTTAAAATATTGGCCTAAAGACCGGTCATAAACCGGTTAAAACTGATCCAGACCGAAACCAGTCTATAGACTGCAAAAAACCGCGGTCTGCGGTCTTTTTGCGGTCCGGTCTGGTCTTTTGACTTCTGGGGAAAAGGCAGACCGGTTACGGTTACGGTTAACGCCCCTGGGCATCAAAAAACCGGACCGAACCGGACTTTCAAACACTAGCAATGGAGGCAACGGTTAGCAATAGGTATAAGATGAGGGGAAAGCAGGTATTCATTGGCGAGGCTTTCGGGGGGTAGAGAAACCATAGATACAAAATCCATAGCATTGATAGCCAGCATAGATCTGGCTGTAACTATTCAGCCGACCAATAAGATATTGCTTCCTGCTCAACTCTAGGTACTATCAAATAACATGGCCATGCTATCATGACCAATGCAGTTACATGTTGCGCTCGGCTAAAATACAGTGCCTACTTTTTCTATATCCGGCTACAGATCTAACCGGCGATCTATCGGAGAAATCACCCCTTTTCCTGATGTCATCATGATTTCGGTGTAGAAAATCGAGGGTTTGAAAAGGAAAGCTCGACGATTGACTCGTCTTCGGCGCCGAGAGGTTGGGAGAGCAAACTGAGAGAGATGCAGAAGAATGCGAGCTGATTTGGTCAAGTTATCATTGATTAGACTGGTGACCGTCTGACATGAGGGGATGTGTGATAAGGCTCGTCCCGTGATTATTGTGGCATAGACTCTTGATAAGTAGAGCTTGCGAGCGTGACTGGCTTGCGCATTGCCCTGCCGCAAACGACCGCGACGTTGACGCGTGTAAAAGCCCGTTCTCCAGCTCACTATTTCTCGGGACTTCAAGCATGCCACCGTTACCCACCAAGAAACCCTCGTCGCAATTTCTTATATCCTCAACGCTCGCAGCCATAGCCAACCACTTCAAACCCCACAAAGCAGAGGCTCTCCAACGTATACGGCCGAACGCCGTCTGTCTCATAGCTGCTCTTATGCTGTCTTAATTGCTTCCGGTGCGGTCTCTGCCGACGGCCATTGGACGGAGGTGGTCATCGGAGTGGGTGTATCAGTGGGCGTGCTTGCTAGGTGAGTGCTGTTATGTGTTTCTTGAGTTTTGCTGATTGGTGGTATGTCTGTAGAAGTGACGGCGGTTACGATTTTCCGTTCGATATCGCGGAGGCGGGCTATGCGCTCACATATCTTTCCCCGCCAATGCCACCCGTCAAGCGCGCGTCAACTCTCATCAAGCTGACGTTGAGCCACTGTTTATGTAATTCCGACAACATGCCTCCGACCAAATACCGTTACATCTGGCTTCCTTTTCGTTCCTTCTCCTGAGGACAGTGCAGCTCTTTGGGGTGGCCTATTCGCGGTAAGGCCACGTCATCAATCAGCATATTCACAAAATTGACGTTGGACTTCGCAGCCCATTATTCTGAGAACGCGAGCGGTGGGCGATCTACATCAAGTTTGACTATCCATCTTATAAATTTGTCAGGCAGAGCGTCATGACTTGACGGCATTCAGATTCTCGAAGGTTCTGGTCCACCCACACCGTATTTTCAACTCTCAACCAATTTTTGGTATCAACGATGCACCTTTGAATTACACACAAACCTTTCTCCGCCTCCCGAACTTCCTGTCGTCCCAAAACTTGAAGGTCCCGGGTTCTCTTCCTTCAGTCCCAGGCCTCATCTTTTCTAGCCTATGTTCCTCAGTCCTTGGCCTATCCTCTCTCAGTCCTAGGCCTATCGTCCCTGAGTTTCAGGCCATCTTACCGCAGTCCCAGGCGTACCTTCTCGCAGTTTCAGGCCTATCTTCCAGGTTTATCTTTCCTCAGTACCAGCTTATCTTTCCCCAGTTCCAGCCTATCTTGCCCCAACTCCAGCCTATTTTTCCCCAGTCTCAGTCCTATCCTCCCCACAGTTCCAAGCCTACCTTCCCTCAGTTCCAAGCCTACCGTCTCTCAGTCCCGGCTTACCTTCTGTCAGTCCCGGCCTATCTTCCCCCATTCCCAAGTTTACTTTCCCTTAATCCCAGGCCTATCCTTCTTCGTCCCGGTCTCAGGCCTATCTTCCCCCAGTTCCAGGCCTATCATTCCTCAACCCTAGGCCTGCTTCCTCACAGTCCAATTCCTCTTTAGTTTCGCAACTGGGCCCCCATCTGCTAGCCATTTGAGCGACGGCCGATGTGTCCTGCTTCTCTAGGCATGATTCAGGTGAAGAGCTTCTCCAGCGCCACGTCCTGTTCATGCCTCATCAACGCGCACTTTGTCTCCAAGATGGGCCAAGGGCTGGGACAGGGATTTGTTTCTTAGCCTTCCGTGTCAGCGATGTTGCAGACGGATGTTTATCATCGTCAAAATTGAGGCGTAGTGTATCGAGGACCGTGGCGTGGGCCGAAGATATCTTGTTGTGTGCAGGGCTCAACTTCTCATCGGGTGCAGGGCTCAGTTTCTCGTCATCTGCAGGGGCCTTAATTCCTACGCACCGAGCCTTATTTCCTACGCACCGAATCGAATCCGTCACCGACGACATGAACCGGTTTCTTCCAGCCTGGTCTTCCGTGTCAGCGATGTTGTAGACGAATGTTCTCCACCACAAAACGAAGACAATAGTTCTCAGCCATGACAAACCATGTTTCTGCAACTGGGTTCTAGTGATAGATGATCAATAAGAGACAGAAGGCTGCGACTTTTGACTCTTCCCATTCCTTATCGTGTGCAAGGGCCATATTTCATGCACACCTCATCTCAGGATCTAACTTGCTTGTGTGTGCAATAAAAAGTGGAGAGTCCTTCCACTCCCCGTCGTGTGCATCAGCCTCATCTCATGCACACTCCATCTCCAAAATCAATTCGCCTTCATGGGCAAAAAAGATCTGGAAGCTCGTCATTCTGGTGGTGTTCAACACAGCTGTTCAAGACCCGATTTACACGCAGCGCTAAACCATATCTTCTAAATGTGCCACATGCACAGATTTGACCTCGAAAATATTGATCATAGCTATGAAGCGATGATCAATCACATCCTGGTCATTCTTATATCCGCATTCTCCTCTCAAAGCAAGCCACCTATGCTAATTTCTTATCGAACAGTTCCCGCATTTACTTGCATTGGGCCACTCTGAGCGGGCGCCATTGCCGCCGCAACGAAGTTGTCAAACGTACGAAAGCACAGTTCAATCAGTGATTGAGCTTCCCCTCCACATCTTCTGCAAGTCCATCAGTCTTTCCACTGTTTCCTCGCCAGTTCTGATCATAACTATCAACCATTAAGCGATAATCAAATATTACGGGGCTTTTGCGACTATTTGAGCTATTTCTTTGGAGTAGGGAAGCACCTTTGAAAGTTCAGAAGTCCTGCAAGGACAGCGAATCCGTTCTGAGCTCTCCCCTAACCTCGCACCATCTACCTACGGGCGCCTACCTAACCAGAGACCTTTGGGCGGATGAACAACTTCGAGACTCAGGCGGCACCCCTATTGAAAGTCTTTAAAGCCCCTCCTTTGACGATTGAGGCTGCTGCTTATCCCAGCTTCGCCATGACCCTCCTATCGCTCCTTTCCTCGCTCCTTCTCCTTGCTTTGGGTGTCGTTGCCAACCCAGTCGTCATCAACCGATCTTTAGTAACGCTCCCCTTGGCCAAGAAGTATAACTTTACTAGTATCAACAACCTCCTCAAGCATGATCAGGCTCGCGCACGGGCGTTGAAGAGTCGTGCGTTCGGGAAAGGCGGTGTTCCCGACACTGGTATCAACGAGCCGATCACGAATCAGGTTGTCACTTACATCGCATCGGTTGGCGTTGGCAATCCGCCTACAAACTGTGCGTAAAGACCTTGTTACGCTATTTTGCAGTCTGATAGGTTTCACCTTTTCTAGATAGCCTTGTCGTTGACACAGGAAGGTCAGTACTTTATAATTAGAACCGTATCATAGCTGACAACTCAGCGAACAGTTCCAACACCTGGATCGGTTCTGGAAATAAAAAATACGTAAAGACCAACTCCAGCGTACAAACCGGCGATAGTGTAGTAAGTTTGGGTTATTACTATCCTTGTACTTCTTTCACGACGACTGTAGTCTGTTTCATATGGAAAGGGATTCTTCTCGGGAACTGAGTTCTATGACACAGTCACACTTACTCCTCAGTTGATCATTCCTAGGCAATCGATCGGCGTTGCGTCGCAGGTATGTCGCACTTTCGAGTTTCCGCACTTGTCTGACAGCCTCTTCCAGTCTAAAGCATTCGACACTGTCAATGGTATCCTCGGGTGAGAAGTTTGTCTCCTTGGTTGTGCCCCTCTTATGTCGTCCATGCAATCTAGCATCGGCCCGAAAGACCTGACGGTTGGTAAGTTCGACAATGTATCCTCCTCCCCCTTTCCTCACTCACATCCACCTAGGCACTTTGTCCCCGGACAAAAACACTGTCGTCCCAACCGTGACCGACAACCTATACAACCTTCGCACCATCCCCGCTAACCAAATTGGTATCTTCTTCCAACCATTTACCCCAACCTCTTCTGGAAATGGGGAGATTGCTTGGGGTACCTTCACTTTCGCATAGTTATCAGTCGTGCGCTTATCTAAACTACTATCAGGTGGAGCTGATAGTTCCAAATATACGGGTCAGATCAATTTTACGCCCATCACCAACACCCACCCTGCTAGCGCCTACTGGGGGATCAACCAGTCCATCCACTACGGTCCAACGACCATCCTTCGATTGACGGCAGGTATTGTTGACACTGGTTAGTCCTCGTTCTAGCCGTCACAAGAGCTCCTCATATTGGATACTACATAGGGACTACCCTGATCCTGCTTGCCACCGACGCTTTCAACGGGTACAAGTCGGCCACTGGTGCCGTCCCCGACACCACCACTGGTCTTCTTAGTATCACTCCTGCCCAATTCGCAAAGTTGCAGGATCTGGTCTTCACTACGAATAGTGTACGTTTTCTCATCCTCAGTACTACAATTCATGGCTTACAAGCGTACTACAGGGTTCTTACGCTCTTACCCCAAACGCCCAACTATGGCCCCGCTCTCTTAACACACAAATCGGTGGCACCGCTGGCAGTATCTACCTGATTGTTGGCAATCTTGGTACCCCCAGTGGTCAAGGTCTTGATTTCATCAACGGTTACGCATTCCTGGAGCGCTTCTACTCCGTCTATGACACCACCAATCAGCAAGTCGGATTGGCCACTACCTCCTACACGAACGCCATTACCAATTGAGTCGCTTACGATTGTAGGCAATACATGTTCTTTCTTGTCTAGTGGCATTCAGGCTTGTTTGTAATTTGATAGTTAGTCCTTACTATTGGAATGCCATTGCAAGACCAGATTATATTTATGTCAATTTCTGAAGTGCTCTCCGCGTCTTGAGGTACCTCGTATTCAACCACTTTTGGGCTCGATTTTACTTAATAACATCACGCTGACGTTGAGCCACTGTTTGATTCCGACATCCTGCCTCCGACCATATACCGTTACATCTGGCTTCCTTTTCGTTCCTTCTCTTCCTAAGGACAGTGCACCTCTTAGGGGTGGCCTGTTCGCGGTAAGGCCACGTCATCCATCAGCGTATACAAAAAATTGACGTTGGATTTCCCAGCCCATTTTATCCTGAAGAAGCAAGGCTGGAGTGCCGCAAGAACTCCGGGGTGCTCTCTACGAGGGTTAACGTTGGACGTTGCACCAGAGAAGGCCGTTCTGGGTGAGTAGTTTTGCTGTCTTGATGTTGAACTACGCCCAACTCATATGTGTCTCTACGGAAGCTGGAGCGCCTTGCGCTGAGGTTTGAACGTGCTCAAGTCAAACTATGCCCATCACATGGCATTGGTGCATCTACCGGTTACACCTGGTCTTGGTCAATCCCTCTCAACCACGCCTTTTGGTGCCCTTCAACTTTAGGGGTATGGCGAAGACGATGGTCTTCAATTGCGCCTATGAGAGACAACTTTGTGCAATATCGTTTTACCGCCATTCTATGGGCCCAGTCTATGAGTCAGGAAGGATGAATGAGCGAGGAGCTTGGGCTTCTGACCGGCTGGGATGGGGCTAGTCTTCACTGTTTCCTTGCCGTCCTCAAGGCTCATCTCATATCCGCCTCATTTTCGGAGTGGGCAATGAAGACAAACTTCTAAAGGCCGGAAGCGTTCTGGAGAGCACGGTTGTTTGGAAATCGGGTGTACGTACCACTTGAATTGTTGTCGTTGCGCAGGTTTATCACGGTTCGTTCATTCTTTCAAGCCCTCATGCAGCAAATGCAATCGATCGCCTTGACGAGCCCTATCCTTGATACAAGCGACGGTTCAAATCTTTTGCGAGGGTGCAAATTGTGATTATAAGCATCAAGCAACACGGGTTTCTGCTGCAGCATCATCCATCCCCTTCCCCCAGTTGCCAGAAACAAGGGGTTGCATCAACCACAAACAATTATAACCACCAAGCGGTGATTGAATGTTCACGGGTGAGTCCGCTATCCTCACTAGTTCGCGAACATAGGGAAGGACTTTGAGGCAACAAGATTAACGTTCTAAATATCCTGACTTAGGATTCGCCATGACTCAATCCCCCACGATAGTCCGGTACTCAGGGGCTCCTGGCTGATTCTAAACTTCTTTCATTTAGGCCTCTGAGCGATTTCTCAGACCCGGCGTGGCGCGACGCCGCTACGTTGGAGATGCCAATAGGATGGTTCTGCGATCTAATCCGTATTCCTTTTGTCTGGTTGATAAACCATTGGTCATCTTGTGAGCAACGCCGCCTCTATTCCAGCCCATTCCTCTTGGTTAAATTTCGCACTTGCAATGCTCTAGCCGCTCCCCGGCAATGATTGAGCTCGTTCACTGGCACTCCTTGCCTCCTCTAGTAATTCTCGTACTGTCCTTGCTCCTCGAGAATAGTTATCAGGGCACGATTCACGCATTCTGGTCTATTTTTGCTATCCTTAGACCAGCGTTATAAATCGACTTCGCGGAAGGCAGGAAGTTCTTGGCCATTCTAGCGATTCCGCCATGAGCCAGTTATTTACCCCACACAGCTCAGCCACCTAGGGCCGCCTATCTGATTCGACGTTCTTTATTCGGGCCCCTGAAGAGCGATCCGTCAAGAAGGCGTGGCGTAACGTCGCCTTATCGAATAGTATAAAAGAGCTCTCCTTGACCATTGAGAGTTCTTAAGCTGCTGCTGCTGCTTTTCAGTCTGCACTTCGTCATGACCCTTACATCTTTCCTCTCTTCGCTTCTTTTGCTCGCTTTGCTCGCTGCTGCCAAACCAGTCGTCGTGAACCGATTCCCGGTGACGCTGCCGTTGACCAGATTCATCAACTCCACCGGTGTCTACAACCTCCTGCAACATGATCAGGCTCGCGCACAAGTGTTCAAGTTAAAGAATCGTGCCCTTGGGAGAGGCAGCGCTCCGGCCGCCATAATCAACGAGCCGATTACTAATGCCTTCGTCTATTACTTACGCTGCATCGGTTGGCGTTGGCAGTCCAGCTACAACTTGTGAGTAGGATTTCATCGTGCTCTGCGTATTTTAATAGGTTGTTGCCGTGTTCAGATTCGCTTCTTATTGACACCGGAAGGCTAGTCCTACATATCAAGAGTGATGTGCCGATAACAGTATCTGAACGGATAGCTCCAACACCTGGCTTGGCGCAGGAAAAAAGTACGTACTTAGCAGCACTAGCAAATTTACTGGCGATCTCGTGGTAAGTCTCGATTCTTAACCCCTGCGTCCCCGATGTTCCATTGAATGTCATCTAGTACGTTCGCTATGGATCTGGCTTCTTCTCAGGATCGGAGTGGAATGATACAGTCACAATTGAACCTGGTTTGGTCATTCCTAAGCAATCAATTGGCGTTGCAGTGGTGGTAAGATTTGAGCTTCCCCACTTTTTACTACTCCTGAGCGCCCTTCAGAGCAGTGGATTTAAAAATATCGATGGCATTCTTGGGTACAGGTTTAATTATCTCGTGGAAAGCCTCTGTCTCATCTAGGCAATGCAGTGTCGGCCCGGTTGACTTGACAGCAGGTAAGCCTACGATTCTCCCTCTCAGGTTTGTTACTCATGCAACATAGGCACTTTGACAACTAAACCTGGGTCCACAACCATCCCAACGGTAACTGATAACTTATTTAAGAATGGCGCCATCACTTCGAACGAAATTGGTGTATTCTTCGCACCGATCACTCAAGCACCTGGTCAGGGGGGGGAAATTACCTGGGGTATATCACCTCTCACCTACTCTTCTGCCTCAGACTCAGAATGATATCAGGCGGAGCTGACACGGCTAAATTCGACGGCTCAATCAACTACACTCCGATCACTGGAACCTCGCCCGCTAGTGCTTACTGGGGAATCGACGAGTCTATCACCTATGGAGGGACAACGATCCTCGAAACTACGGTCGGTATTGTTGACACTGCTTAGTCCTCGTTTGAAATTTTACGCCGACAAGAAATACTCAAACTTCTGCACAGGGACTACCTTGATTCTGATTGCCACCGATGCTTATAAGAAGTACCTCGTGGCTACTGGCGCCACTTTCGACAGCGCCACTGGTCTACTTACTATCACCCTCGCCGAATACAACAATCTACAGAACTTGGTCTTCACCACCCCGGACGGCGTAGGTGCTCTCATGTCCAATACCACAATTCAAGGCTCATGACGGGATTAAAGGTCCATTACACGCTCATCCCAAATGCCCAGATCTGGCCCCGTTCCCTCAACGCAAACATTGGTGGAACTCCAGGTTCCATCTACCTCATCATCGGCGACATTGGCAGCAACAGTGGGCAAGGGCTTGATTTTATTAACGGTTTCGCATTCTTGCAGCGTTTCTACTCAGTCTACGACACCGGCAACCGGCGCGTTGGACTTGCAACTACACCTTTCACGACGTCGACTGCTAATTAAGGTTGACCGGGATTGTAGACATGATGGGATCAGCCAGAGATCGACTTTCCGAGTTCTTGAAAACTTATTTCACGATTGGACTTCTAGGTTACTTACTGTAGTTTTGTATATGGGCTGAAATGCAAACCGTCTTGTTAAACGTCATGCGATGTTTTAGCAAACCGTTTCTCCACAGCCATGTACATCTATATTATATATGAGCACCAAGTAGCACATCCCTTTTGGGATGAGATACATCATTCTTGGTGGCAGGTCGCAGTGACTTGTCGAATTGGGAGGACGATCTCCTTGAAAGCTAGCTTCACATGAGACGCGAAGTGAGATAAAAATCTCACGGGTAACGCTCCAGAGTGAAGACATGTCAAAGTGGATGAGTTGTTCAAGAAAACAGTGGTGCTAAGCCCCTGATAAACAGTCAGCCAACTTGAGACTGCGCACAATGTGTAGAAATTACCTGTAAACGACAGAATCTCGGTATCCCCGCGAACCCGAGGCCCAGGCCCGAACGTTTTATTTCTAAAGTGACTCCACGACATGCTTGAGCACGATGGAATAGCTGACTGCTTCAGCTAGGGCAAGATTTTAGTGAGGTGAATTGTCGCAGCCATCCGCGGATCCGTGATAACTCACTTCCAACCTTGTCAGCCCAGACCATCCGACGTTTCAATCGTACCCAACGTCCGATAGCTCGACGAAGCTAGCAAAAGGACGGCTAAAAGGCTCAGTAAACCCTTTAGATCGGTCGGATTCCGTCAATCAGGACTTCTGTACTAAGGTAATTCCCTGATCAAAGTATCACGCCATTGTCGTGCTGTGGCCATCATTATTGCCAGCAATTCATTCATCCCTTCTACGTTTAGGGCAGTATACAATCTAAGCAAATATATGTCAGAACGGAAAGAAACACAAACGGGGAATGACGTACCTTGAAAAACGGCCCAATTCATGATGTTCAAAGATGTAGTATCCTTTTGAAAAGTGTCGTTTCCACCCTATCGTTGGCACAAACCCGTTGATTTTCCGTAAGCGGGCTGCTGCCTTTGACAAGCAAATGTGGATATTCAAGAATTGAAGCGCTGAAGCTCTGCTGAGCCTGGAGTGACGAGCGGAGTGATGAAGCTTGGAAACGTGATGAGACGCGATCATGCATGTTGACCAAAACTAGCACAACTCAAGCACGACTGGGACTCCCGAGGCATAGGACTTCAAAGCTTCAAAGCTTCAAGGACGCTGAAACTAGTACAACCGCTGCTCTTGCAAACGCCTGAAATCATACTCTTGACCTCTTCTCTGCCGCGAGTGGTTCCAGCCATTGTCATTTTGCTCAACTTGTGGCTTTGCATTCCTAATGATATGGGGCCAGATGGATAGCTCTTTGGAATAGAAGTTTCATGCGTAGTGATACTGCGAAGATGACAACAGTATGTCTGTCGAATGTACTCTAATTCTTCTCTTCCTGAAACACCCCCCAGGCAATAAGAGGTGTATGAGTGCACCGCAATATTTACCTTAGACCCACGCCAGTGTGTTCCGATGAGGTCTCCAGCATATGCTACTGTATACTTCACGTCGGAACAAGCGACAAAATCCCGTCATCCGTTCCAACTGAAAACTAAAGGTTTCTTTTACACCACCGCCGAGCCACAAATGCCAGGCGAATTCCGCTTCCGCAGTACGTAGGACGACAGCTTTTCATCTGGCGTTGATCTCGGCAAGCAGGAGGTACTGTCAATGATGCGTACCCTCGTCTCCGTTCTGGCGTGCAGAAAATTCAGCATAGACTTTTGGAGGACCAGCTTATGTCGTAGTCCCTCGTGTCGAGGTTTGCCAAGATCGATGCGACGAGAACGAAGTTCGGCTCGACATCTATGTCTTTGTTCAGCCTCACTACACCTCTCTATATGAACCTCTTGTTTGTTCGAAGTCTATTTAACAGCTGTCGGTCTCACCTTTAGCAAGAGGTGGAAAGGCAACTTTAACATCTTCCCCTATCCAAAGGGCTCACCGGATCGAGCGTTCCCTTATGGTGGCACGGTACCTTTCTTTCGAAGGTGACAATAGTACTTCTTCTTTTCATGAAACACCCCACAGACAACTTGATAAGAAGAGGTGTATGAGTAGCACCGCGATATTTACCTCCGAGGTTTCCAGCGTAGCATATGCTGTTGTGTACTTCACTTCGAGACAAGCGAGAACATCCCGTCACACGGTCGGTTTCTTGAACTGATTTCAGTGGCTGGCTTCTGAATTGATGAATACTTTGTATCAGTGCGGAACTATGTCCATTTAGACCTGCTCATGCCGGAACGGAGAATTGATTGGATTTCTAAAAAGCGTCGAAGGAACCCATGACTGCCACGAAGTCAGCACAGGAGCTCCGCGTCGAGATAGCCATGATTGATTTCCCCAGCCGCTTATCATGTAAAAATTGCCAGGTTGCGCAATGGGCCCTTGTGGCGAACCTAATGCCAAGCAATAAGTCGGATCCTCACGTTTTGTTCATGGAAACGCGTCGTTTAGGTTGTGTTGGGTGAGGAGAACCCATGGAGCCCGAGGCGTCTCTGTTTCGGATCTACCTCTCTCGAAGCCATCATGGTTCCATGGCTTACGGTACATAATCTATGTACCTTGCTCTTGCCCGCACAGCAACCATGACGGTTGCCCTTGACTGGCTCCTCTCTATCAACGAGCGCTCCTACCAACTCCTCTTTCTCGGCGCCGTCGTATCTGTCGTATTGCTGGTTTACCATGTCGGCGAAACTCGTAAAGTGCGTCCGCCAAGCCCTCCATGTCCTAGAGGATTCATCCCCACTGCAGCTGAAGCATATCCCTACCATGGGTTTCGAGTCCCCAATTTTATCTTACCTTGACGCCTTTCGCTATTTCACCAACTCGAAGACCCTCGTTGACGAGACAGTTGCCAAGGTGTGTCATGCAATTCAAAGGTGTTCCATTTCTGACGAATGCGTATAGTTCCCGAATAAAATTGTCAAAGTGCCAGACTTTTCAAAGTGGAAGGTGGTAGTGTCTGAAGCTAATGCGATCCAAGAACTGGGTTCAATCTCCGAGCACGTGCTGTCGTCCTTGGACGCTGTCAGCGAGGTGCTGTACACCAAATTCTCGGATGATCTATGGCACTTTATTAATCTATCACTCTCAGTTTCTTCAAACATTTTACACCTTTGGCCCAGGCGTTAAACGATCACCATATCACATTCCTATCATCCGGTCACAACTTACTCGAGCCCTTCCAAAACTTGTTCCGGAAGTGCATGACGAGGTTGTTTCTGCTTTCAATGACTTGGTTGTCCTACCCAACGATTTCGGTCAGCCGTTTGTGGTGATGGCTTTTACTTTCATTCTCACGAAGTCTTGGCCAGAATGGAAGACAATTACAGCATTAGGAACGATGACAACAGTAGTTTGCAGAGCGACCAACCGCACTATTGTTGGCCTTCCTTTGTGTCAGTCGTCGCCCATTGTCGTATCCGTGAATTCATGTTTATGATCTCGGTTCAGGTCGTAATCCGGACTATCTGGAGCTCACCACCCAATTCGCTGCTGATGTTGTCACAATGAGCTCCATCCTCCGATTGGTACCTCCATTCCTGAGGCCGTATGTCTCATTGTCTTTCACACTTAATTTTTATTTTGAGATTCGGCCTTTTGCAATAGGATTATCAACCGCCTGTTTTCCAAGCTCCCCCAACGTCTTCAGCGGGGAATGAAGCACCTCAAGCCGATCATCGACTCTCGCAAGGAAGAACAGGAAAAGATTGGTAATGGTTATGAGAAGCCGGTTGGTTTTCTTACGTCCTTGACCACTATACCGTTGCTCAACGTCGGACGATTTCTATCAGCTTGACTTCCTAACGTGGCTTATGGAAGCAGCCCAGGGTGAGGAACAAACTCTAGAGAATCTTACAAGACGAATTTTTGTTGTGAATTTTGCAGCGATTCACACCTCTTCGATGGTGAATCCCAATTAATACCTACATATCATCCCTTACACCGAATTGATCGAGGGAATTCCAGTCATTTGTGCATGCCCTCTTCTATTTAGCCGCCCTACCCGAATACATTGGGCCTCTTCGCGCAGAAGTTGAAGAGGTCATTGAACGCGAGGGCTGGACCAAAGAGGCTCTGGATCAGATGCACAAGGTCGACAGTTTCATCAAAGAGTCGCAGCGAAAGACTTCGCTGGTCACTCGTGAGTGCCGCTCCATCCTGTATATGCTTTACGCTGACAGAAACAGTCGCGATGGAACGAATTGCCAGGGAGGATTACACATTCGCGGATGGCACCCGTATTCCTCAAGGAACTACGGTCGGTGTCAATCTTGCACAAGCACATCACGACCCGGAAACGTACGAAAATCCCAAACAGTTTGATGGCTTCCGCTTTGCGAAAATGAGGCTCCAGCAGGATAGTAAGAAATATGATATTGTTTCCACCTCCCCAGAGTTCTTCACTTTCGGATACGGGCGTCATGCGTGTCCTGGACGCTACTTCGCAGCTTGCGAGCTCAAGATCATGCTCGCGCACACTGTTCTCAACTACGACGTGAAGATGGAGAATGAGGGCGTGCGGCCCCCTGATGTCTGGTGGGCATCGTGGTGTCTGCCCAATCCGAAGGGTAAAGTTATGTTCCGCAAACGTGCAACGTAGAGAGGTTCGGAACTGATGTATGTATGTCGATGATGATGGATTTGTACGTTTTGGTAGTGATACGTTTGGTGGCTGCTTCGTGGGTGTCGAGGCTCTGCAAGGCCGGTTCCCATTTTTCAGAATCCGAAGTTGAACTCGATGAAATGGGGGATCGAAGACGAACTTGACAATGCCAAGTGAACATTGCAGGGATTGAAGTTGAATTCACGGTAGCAGAAGTGGAAGGCACTTCTCGAAAATGAAGTTGACGTTGAAACATACTATGCACAATACGCGGACGAACATGCTCCGCGTGGACACACGTCCGTTTCGCGTCCGCCGTCTGAGATTGGGATTTAGAAGCACGACAAAACGGTGACCTCCCAATTCCGAGTGCGTGGAGTAGAGGTTGTGTCCTAAGTCCAACCTTTTTAAACCTAAACTTCCTTTCACGTCATTCAGGCCCACAGAAACCCTGGCATTCCTCCACTGGGCACCCGAAATTAAGCACAACACCCTCAGTCGCGCGCTGAGCCCAACCAGCATCGAACACGTCGATTCTAACAGTGGGGGGGACTTCGCGTGGCGACCCCGAGGAGTGGAGGGTAGGATGGAGAATTTGAAGTGGAGGGAGAGGCAGTTGTGGAGGGATTCGAAGTGGAATGGGGGATTGAGGCAGAAGGGGAAGTTCGGAGGGTTACTTAGAGGAAAGGGCCGAGTGCCAATAGTATGGGAACCAAATCGAACGTCTACTCTGCAACACCCTCGTCGACCGGCACCCTGCAGCTGTTTGAGGAGGTTCTCCACAAAGGCTCTGCACGCAGGGAGCCATGTAAACTCGGATGGCTGGGTTAGAATCTGAAGGGGCGAGGGAGGACGAAGGAGGGTCGAACCCATTCATATGCGATTATGCTGGGTTCATGTGGGTGGTTTCGGATATTGCTTCATTGGTGCTTCAACGACTACTGGTCTACACCGACCCACTGGTTGCATGAGCACTTGTGTGTGTTTCCAGAGTAGTGGCCTGGGAGTAGGCCTTGAGCAGGACTTGATCATCGCGCGTATCTGAGGCTGGCCATTTTACGTTGTAAGAAAGAAGTTCAACATTCGAGCAACGTACCTTTGTCACCAATGTCCTCCCAATACTTAGCATGTGGGTGAAGTCTCGTCAGGTAGACGACCAACGGACGACGGCTAGCTCTCGCCCAAGTGTTGACTTTCGCTGGTGATGGATGCCAAGGTATGAGATTCAGAAATCGCTGTGCTTTGGAGATCAACACAACTTTACTTAGACTCATTCACTTGGCTCTACACCAACTCATCTCACGTCTTTCTAATTCGGCTGGCAACGAGGCGGCGAGGCCATGGCACTTGACACGTTCCCAGACCTGCCGTTTGAACGCACATTCTGAGCGCTAGTCTTTCTGCTTTCACACTGCCACCATGATTTCCTCCGCGATTGGGAGCTCTGCCAGATGCCCCAGCATCGAGATTTTAGGCAAGTCCTCCCACAAATTTGCCACTGCTGAAGCTGAACATTTTCCCTGTCCCAGAAATCCACGTTACATCGCAGAGTGTTCTCAAATCGGTCGAGCTTTCGATCGGATCGTTCAAGCAGGAATACCCCTGTCTCCCGGGCGCAAGGACCCACACATTTGAGTTAGCATCCCCCTGGTGAGCTGATGGTCATGTATAGCATTAGACGATGGCAAACCCAGTCCGAGTAGTCAACTTTCGCCATCAGAGCCCCTTTATGTTCGAGTCCGATATCGCGAATTGTTTCTGGGTACATCGAAGAATAAGATACACCTCGATGAATTGTTAAGCAACGTAGACCCCCACTCCTCTGGAAAACAAGGTTTGCCTCCCTTTTGCAATCGCTCCTGTTTTGTTGAAACAGAACTTTCTACTCTAGAATGGTCAAAATCATTTGACAAGTTCGATGTCGTCCTCAAAGTGAAGTTTAGCCCATACGCAGGGGTGTGTACACTTCTTCCTCGAAATGAAAGTCATCCGCCTAATGCAGGTGCGATCGATCTTAGAATGCTTCAACCGACGCAGAATCTTCGACGTTATCCACGCTGGTCGAACGGTTAGTCTGCTCAACCCCCGACCAATGTGGCTTACCTTACTGCTAGGTTCCGAGTTCTGGTCATCGGCAACGTAGCTCTCTCACATCTCTAGATCTCTCATGCACTAGCTTATAGTTTTGTTGTTGCAGAGTGGTGCAGGGAAATCCTCCCTTATCAATGAATGCTTCGGCGTCAAGGATGCTGTGAGGTCACTTCACCATCTTCTCAAAATCCGCTACTAAAGCTTGTCCTTCCCCAGACCGTGTCTCATTCAACAGCTGGCATATCAAATATCAATACTGCGATCATAGCCAATAAAAATGGAAAGTTTGTTCTGCACGAGTGTCAGGGCTTCGAGCATGGCGAGGGTGAAAACTTCCAGACAGTTGTCGATTTTTTGAAGGCTCGGAAGGACATGCCAAATGTGAGGGATCAGGTTCATGCTGTCTGGTATGTATCGCATCTCGATCACTTGTGTGAAAGAGGGTGATCAAGGTGTTGCGCAGGCTTTGTTTCCAAGTACCCTTGTCTGAAGGCGATCGATTGTTAGAAGCTGGGGTGGAAGACTTACTCTGTATGAAGTCCAGCGGAAAACTTGGCCCTGGTAGGTTTTTGACGGATTATGGTCGACGATCACTCACTCTTCGATTTAGTTCCTGTGATCACTGTCTTTACGAAGTATGACCGGCTCGTAACGGAGGTCAAATATTGTAACGGCATGGAGTTCATGTGCCGTACGAAAACCTTGCATCCGGACGCGCGCAATGCACTTTTGGTCAAGGAGACACAGAAGAGGTTCGAAACACTCTGTGTCCGTCCCTTTAGGGAAGTGGTCGGCCCAGACTTCCCTTACATTACTGTCTCAAGTAAGTTCTTGACCGGTTTTTTTCTAAATTTGTGTTTACATTCGCGATTGCAGCTAAGAAAGGGTACAATGGTTCCTTGAGGGACCTTACTGCACTCACTGCAAAATGTGTGAAAGAATGCCTCGCAGTGGGGGTCCCTTGATCTGGGACCAGTGTGTTCCTGAGCTCCAAAACGCGAACGTTACGATGATGATTGAACTCGATTGGATTCCGGGCACCTAGCCACCCGTCTACGAGGTTTACGAGCTGCAGGCGTTTGGCAATCACACCAGGGGCGGGCTTCAGAGCCTATCTCGTGTAGATGGTAAGTGCTCATCGTGAGGAGCACTTCCTCTGAATCACAAGCTCACAATCAAGCGCTCTTTGCTCTCGAAGTCACCCCAGATCGCGAACCTGGGCCGACCCTAGTTGACACCAGGAAGTTTCTCGTTGTTTCTAGGTGCAAATGCGCTTCTCGGCGTCCCGAAGCATTCGATTTTCGTCGTGGACCTGGTAGCCTGAAGGAGAAGCGGTTTCTCTGTTGACGTTTAACTATGTATGAATTATCTTGACCTTGGGCTCACGGACAGATGGGTACTTTGATGCGTGCCCCCTACACGGCTTGTAACCTCCCTCCTCACGCCAATGAATCCGTTTTTTCTGCTCTCCCTACCTTCCCCCTTGAGCTGCGTCTCCTGTCTGGAACCTAAGGTGTCTCAGACAATCCCACCCCTATATAATCAGACAACCTCCCAAGGTCGCCTCTCTACCACTATTTTCTCTAAGATGGGTGATCCGAGCTGTCTCCGCTTTGTACCCTCCTCTACCGCCACCACCCCCATTGACTGGGCTAAAGTCCCTGAAGCATCCAAAAAATATTTCCTCGAAGACTATTGTATCAACTTCTTCGAGATGGACCGAGTCTGACTCAAACTCCGAGGGGCCCCGATTCAAAACACGTCCACTCCCCGGGACCATTGGCGACCTTGCGAAGATGTTCGATGGATACAAATTCTTCGGCTACATGACACCTGAACTCTGCACGCTCCTCCTTGACATCAGCGAGTTTGGGCTCGTCAAACCCCACTCTAGTACTGAAACCCCCGGTCTTCCAGTTGGCCCGCGCTTCTACATGAAGTATCTGTCCGAAATTTGGTTTGTCCTTTTCGTGCCAGGTTGCAGGGATGGGATTACCGGCTACAGCCCAGAAATACCAGACATTGAGGACTTGGATGAAGACGAGGACTCGTATGAAGAACAGGAAGCCGAGGGGATTGCACGTGAAAAGGCATTGGCTGAGGATTACGACGCGAAGCTTCGTGAGGAGGTTAGTCGAATGGGAACGGCCGGGGTAGCAGCCTTAAAAAGGGCGGCTGGATGGGCGGGTTCCACGTTGAAAAGCAGTATGGAATCTGCACAGCTGACGGAGGCAATCATGGGACTTCCAACTGACCATCCGGCGTTTGTGGCTATGATGCAAAATTGGACAAGCTTGGTGACTCGTCGGTGAAGTGTCGAAAATCCTGGGAAACCCTGTCCGTGTTGAAGAGTTTGTAGAGTCGAAGCATTCGTGGATTCAAATGTTTTATAATTTTCTGAGCCTTCAGGATCAATGCGTTTCTTGTCTTTATCTACACATCTCCTGTATTCGGCAACAGCTCCAAGTGCCAAGATCCATCGTACACGTTGATTTGTCTGCCTGGGATTCGATATAACCTTCTTGCTGATGACATACTCAACATCCGTAAAGAAGGTTGAGTTCCTGTGTTGACCCGAGAGTCAGTGGTATGAATAAGGGCGACTAAAATGGTAGGTCAAAGATTATGCCTTTGTTTGGGAGTCGAACCCAGCTTTCCTAACTGACGACACCACAGGTGTGTTGTAGTCGCCAAATTACTAACAAAGACGTTGAAGGTGTGTGTCTCTGACAGATTGTGAGCTTGGATACGAAGGTCTGGTGCTTGGTGACTTGAAGCAGGCTGTCTTCATTGCATAATGGGGGCGTTGATTTTTGCAAGCGTAAATGTACAATCTTGAAAATTTACACACTGGGATGTGATTATGCATAATAACCAGTACTTGAACCTGACAGCGCAGTGGCGAAAATGTGCAGCTCCTTGGTACGATGTGGGCGAGTGTCCATACTTTCTTCCGAGATTGATATCGTTCTAAGCTGGCATGTTCTGCATCTCCTCTAGCAGAATCACCATCTAGCATGCCAACACGATCACCATCCACACCCACACCATCCGTATGCCCAAAGCCACCTAACACCTCTCTGACTGATGCCCTCAAAAAACGCCGCGACCACCTCGTCACCAGCATCACGTGCAGGGGTATTATCACGTGCGTGTGTAGGAAAGCAGAATCAGTCGAAGACGAACTCGATAAAGCCAAAGTCAACAGCGCCGGGATTGAGGGTGAATTCACGGCCGCAGAAGTGAAAGGCACCCTCAAGGATGAAGTCGTCGTCGAAGAATCTTCGCGTGTCTGCCGTCCGAGATTGGGCTTGAGAAACGCAACAAAATGGTCACCGGTCATCTCCAATTCCAAGAGTATTGCGTGGAGAAGAGGTAGTGTCACAATTCCAACCTTTTTGAATCTCAACTTCCTTTCACCTCAAGGCCCCGGCATTCCTCCTCACTAGAGAGCTGAAATTGAGAACAGCGCCCCGTTGCGCTCAGCCAGCATCAAGACGTCGATTCTAACAGTGGGGGTTAGGTGGAGGGGGAACTTCGGGTGGCGATCACGAGGCGGAGATTATGTTTCCGAGAGTTGTCCCAGGGGTAGAGGGAAGTTCGGAGGAGGGTTGAAAGAATTTTGAGTGGGTAGAGAGGCAGTTGAGGTGGAAGACGAAGAATTCGAGGTGGAAAGGGGGATTGAGGCAAAAGGGGGTACTATTTAGAGGAAGGGCCGAGTGCCAGCTGTAGTATGGGAACCAAATCAAACGTCTGCTCTGAGCATGGCTCTTCGGACGTAGTGGATCTTCCGGACTGAATCTGGCTATGATGTTGCAGTTGCGGGTGCTGGTTGTGTTTGAAGAAGTCTTGATTGTGACGGGAAAACAAATCAAGGCCAGGACGAAGACGAGTTGATGATTTGGTGGGGCAGAAGAAGAAACCGTGTGTTTCCAAAGTGGTGGCGTGGAGATGAGGCCTTGAGCAGGACTTGGCCATCACATGCATCTGAAGGTGCTCTTCAACCTGTTGGACATCAAGATCGTTTACTGTCTTTAATTGGAAAATCGTCAGTCGCATATCTTTGGTTAGAGTGGCACCAACCTTCCACATCTTTGCTCGATAAGCAGCATGACCGAGTCGCCCATTCATCAACGTTTCTTGATAACTCGCCGACGGCAGGCGGGAACCAGCGCTTGGAGAACTTCCCTGGCACATGTCGAGAGCTGACCACTAGTCTGAGCCATCTCCCTCCTCGAGTACCACTACGCCAAATCCACATCCATCCACATCCATCCACATCCTCACAGCTCCCAGCGTCCGATCGCAAACGAGATTTGACACCCCGACATGTCAAAGAGTCATTCTCTGGCAGCTGAGGAAGTTTCCGAGTATTCTCCAAGTGATTCCCGGGTCGGTCTATAGAGTAATCCAAAGGTTGCATCTTGTCAGGCGCATGAGTCCATGGACGTAAGATTCGCGATAGAAACAATTCACCCTCCGCTGGAAAGTCGTCATAGTCGGGAAAGATACAAACAATGGTTAGGATCCGCAAAGGATGGTTTGAGCGGACGCATGCTCGATAGGGTGGATATCTTGAGATGAGCAAGAACGTGTCCTAAAGCTGTCGAGTTAGCCTTTGGACAGCTAAAGAAATAAGGTGTCGTACCATCTGGAGCGAGACAAGTTGACTCAGCAAGCCCCTCAGATGTGAGATGCCGTTAAAGGTGGCTTTCGAGTACCTGCTAGTGCTGGCGGCGAGAGGCAGTAGAAGTTCGAGACTCTGAGTTTGACCTGAAAGGACTGTAGGATAAGCTGGTCTTGCAAGAGCCGTTTCTGATTCTGTCGAACATCGGTGCTCTTGCCCAGGGCGAGGCGAATGGACACAGGGCGAACCTGTCGTGTGGGCATTGCGGAAGCTGACTTGGCGACTCGGTGGCGGGAGTCTTGCAGTAAACCACTTCGCGTTCTGTGATTGGGTGACGGCTTCTTGTATACACGTCAACACCAGTTGGGAGGAATTTTTGACTGAATATATACTTCTTGCAGAGCTTATTGTTAAAAAAAGAGAGGGCCCAGCTTTTATAGGCGTACCTCATCCGTTTGCAATGCCTTGGCCATGCGCATAGAAATTCAAACGTTCTTGAACGTTGTTCAACTCCAGCGAGCTGTCCGCTTGTTCGGCTTCAGATGCTATATGTATCTGTCTTGCCCAGTCAGGTTGGTTTGAGTCGTGCTTCGAGTTGTGGGGATCAACATGCGTGATCGCGTGCAAGTGATGGAACCTGATGGAACTGTTTGCCCAATTATCAGTTTGAAAAAGGATGGTGAGTGACTAGTGACGGAGTGAGTGACGTCACTCCTTTGGCTGACCTAGTCCAACCAAACAGCATGTGCTTATCTTGATTCTTCATCACGTCCACCATCTCAGGCATCCCAACGACAAATGTTTCCTTCAGGTACCGAATTCCGAGGGTCAGAGGATATAGGAAGACAACAGAGACGAGCACAAAACGTTCGAAGGCTCACCGCCCGCTTTCGCATCCTCATCATCGGCCGTGCCAATGCGGGGAAGACAACCATCCTCAAGCAAGTTTGCGATACAACAGAACAGCCGAAAATTTACAATCGGGAGGGTCATGAGGTATTCTATGTTCTCGACATTATCAACTAACATTGTTAATGTGGATAGATTGACTTGTCCAAGCTCAATCCAACTGCAAAGGTAATGTGAATGCACAGTCCCTATCACATTTTCCTGAAGGAGCGGCAGAGAGGAGAGCATGATGTTGAGAATGAAATGATATTCCGTAGCAACACAGGATTTGTCTTTCATGACTCATGTGGCTTCGAAGCCGGCAGAAAATTGGAGCTGGATAAAGTTAAAGCCTTCATGCAAAAGTGTTCAACAAAAAAACATCTTGGGGATCTTTTGCATGTAATTTGGTAAGTGGGCAGAGTATTAACAGTCAAATGCATCTGAATCCATACTGTGCAGGTACTGCATTCCAATGAATGATGATGCCAGACCAATTACAAGGGCAGAGTTAGATTTCTTTGCTGAGTGTGGGACTGGTAGAGGTGGGTAATTTATTGATAACTTCTCTTGAATCCAAATTTTTTTTTTGTACCCAGTTCCTGTTATTGTCTTGTTCACAAAAGCAGATATGCTTGATGCTCAAACTATCGAATGCCTGGTTGAAGCTGGAATGAGTGTTGAAGATGCTGCAATCAAAGCTCCAGAAGAATCAATTGCCATGTTTCATGAGAAATTTGGTCAGCAACTCTATGGGAAAAAGTATCCTCCAAAGGACCATGTGTATTTTCGAGGTGTATCAAACTTTTTTATTTGTAGGTCACATATTAATTGCACTTAACAGACATGCAAAATCCCCCAAGTGACTGTAGTGAACTCCTGAGGAAGACAGCAGCTGCTCTCTCAGATGACACAATCTTACAGCTGTTTCTTACAGTTCAAAAAAACAATGTGTCTCTGTCAATTGAATATGCACTTATAAGGTAGTTGCTCCATATTTACTTTTGTGATGCTAAGTTGCTGATTACCCAGAATAATAGAGTTATATTTCCTGAGTGGAAATTATTCAAAAAGAAGAGAGAGTGGAGGGAGATGGTTGAGAATATTTTGTGTTATTTTCCACATATGGTATGTGAAACTTGCTAAACTGTTCAGCTGTAGAATGAAATAATATACTTTAACAGAAAGTAAGCCAATGTCCAGCTGGTCTCTACTAGATGTTAATGAGGATATGCTTTGGTTATAAACAGAATGTAAGTTAATATTTTGCTTGGACTTATCTCTGGTAGGCATACTCTCAAACTTGATAAATAGTTTGTAAGCTTGGAGACCCTGGGCTTTCCCTGCTTGTTGCTGACAAGAGCATGCCCTGGGTTTTAACAGGATGTAAGTGAGCATCTGGCTAGCTTTGGTTGCTTGTACTGATGAGAGCATGCTCTGGCCCTGAATAGAATGTAAGTCAACATCCAGCTGGTCTTTCCTACTTCATTGTTGATAGGAGCATGTTTTGGGTTTTGAACAGGATGTAAGTCAGCATCTGGCTGGCCTTTCCTCCTTGTTGCTGATAAGACCATGCACTGGGTTTTGAACAGAATGTAAGTCAGCATCTGGCTGGCTATTCCTACTTGTTGCTGACAATGGCATTCCCTGGGTTTGAAAGGATGTAAGTCAGCATCTGGCAAACTTCTCTATTCATTGGTGATAAAGCAGGTTTTCAAACAGATTGTAAGTCAGCATCTTGCTGGCCATTTCTCTTTGTTGCTGACAAGGGCATGCTTTGGGTTTTGAACAGAATGTAAGTCATTATCTGGGCCTTCTCTGCTTGTTACTGACAAAGATATGCTTTGGTTTTGAACAGGAGGTAACTCAGCATCTGGCTGGCCATACCTCCTTGTTACTGATAGAGCATGCTTTTCGTTTTGAACAGAAAGTGAGTCATTATCTGGCTTGTCTTTTCTGGTTGTTTTTGATAAAAGCATGGTCTGTCTTTGTATAGCTTGTAAGTCTCAGCCTTCTTCACCTTTCATTTTACTAAGAATGATGAGATTGTGAGTTCAGTTGTAGATGTTTTTGCAAAACTTTTATGCTACTGTACTTTTTCACATAGCCTGTAAGTAATTTATTTTTCTTCTTATTTTCCTTTTTTGAAAATAGAAAATAATTTGTATTAACTAAATTAATTCCTATCTCTAGGTTGGGGATGTCCTCAATTATGTGGACTGGCCTTTTGTAAATATTCACTGTTGGAATGCTATCTAGTTTTCTGACCACAAGTTAATTTTACCTAGATTGGTGATGCAAAAACCTTTGAGGACATTGCTTTTTTATGTATTGGTGTGTGTAGTCTTATTTCTGACCACTCACTCATAACCACTATTTTACTGCTCAGCCACAGCTATCATTGCAGAGCACTCTTTTTTTCTGTGGAAACAGAAGCCTTCAGCATCTTCTGCCCCCATCAAACTAGCCATTGACAAACTCAACTCATCTGAGGAGTTGAAAAAAATCAAAGCTGCCATTAAGAAAGTATCTCATTTCAAAACCAAGGATCAAAAACATGAAGTTGTAAAAATTGCTTTGGAGCATTGTCTTCGTAAGTTTATAAACCCCAAAGTCTTTTAGAGTCTTCCTCTCATGTATTTGACCTAGCTTTATAAAAATTCCTAAGAATCTTTTCAGAAATTTATATATGTAATACATGTTTCTTCTTACCACCATTGTGATGTACTTTTACCTATTGTTCTTGAAAAAAACGATTGTGTCATTTTAATTTTAATTTTTTGAAAAGGGTAATGTTTACCACCTTTCCTGTTTCAAAGCTTTCATAGGTGCTGTATTCCTTTTACAGTCAAAGTAAAACCATTTTCTCTCTGGTACCTGTTGAGTAAGGGTAAGAAAATGTTATGGTGAACATACTGGGCAGTTATTACGCTCCAGTTCTATTCTTAGTTCATTTATTCAACTACACATGCTGTTCTGAAACCTTGGAGTTTCTTGATTATTCTACTTCACTTAGTTGTAAGAGGGCCAGAGAACCAACACTTAGCCATTGCACCAAAAGGCGAATAACTGAACAATTGATAGTTCAGCCACTTGGTTCTATCTATGGTGTTGGACCCTGATTCATAGGTTATGGCACAGTAAGTAAGCCAACCAGGATTACATGTATCTCAGGAATATTCATGAAGTCAGATTCTCTCCTTTGAGAAGTCATCTAAGGTTGATTCAGCTCTAATTGAGATTGGTCTTACAAAAAGATTCTAAGTTAGACTTAAATTTCAAGGTACATTCTGGAGTTCTGATGTAGAACTAGACTTGTATCACCTACACTGCCATTTGGGCCCCAGGGTGATGGCAGAATGCCAAAGTTCCTGATTGGCATTAAAACTCTCCCCTGTCGGCTATATAATTGACAGCTATTGGGCAGCCTCTTGGATCCCAGCTGGTGGCAAGGAGTTTGATTTCTGGGTATCAGCCCCCATCTAAACCTACTCACCAGCTTCACTCACAAATTATGATACCCCCACATATCTCACTGAAGTACCACATTATTTAAAATGTATAGTATATACCACCTCTTAGAAGTTAGACCATTGAATTTATATTTTCTCATATCAGATCTGCCCCCTTTGGAACAACAAAATACTTTTTTAGCAGAACAGTCCAGACACAGGTGGGAAATATGTTTGTACTCCGCAGCTTCAAGAGAGCACAAACTCCTGTCAACAACCCATGCCTCCCTTGTCATGCTCCAACAACTTCCCTGCTGCCGCCATCCACATCATGCCCCCTCTGCCATCTCCCATTCTACACCAACTTGATGCCCACACCCAACACAGATGACTGGCAAGGTGTGGATGGGGTCAAGCACTGCCAGCAACACCACTCTGACACATTGACCACCCATGTTGGTGCCTACACCAATGAGCCGCAAATCTGTTGATGCCAACCGGCTGTCACATCAACATCAATCAACCAGCATCACAGTCAACATTCCCTCACTCTCTCAAGCTCTTGTGTGGTAAGTGCTCACTGCTCATGGGAGGTTGCCATTTTGTTTGTCCAAACCTTGCCATAGTATGTCACCAACAACAACCTATCATGTCTACCTGCTAATGTGTGCATTTCCTCTTTAGACCTCTTCATCCCTGGCCATCACCCCCACCACCAGTCAACAAAAGCAGCATGTGGGATGACAGTGTATCATGATAGCAAGGAAGGGAGCCATTAGGGTAAGTAATTGCATATTACGAGCCTCTACAGTAGTACTAGTAGATTACTCATATATGAATCAATCCCTCTCATTGTTACTAAATAACAAATATCATTAATTTTTCTACACTTTGTGCTGGGATTGAGGAGGGAATTAAATGTGATATTGATTTACAGGGTCTTGCATAAATAAGTCCAGGTGGAGAATTCACAAAATGTTATTTGCAAGTAATTGGTTGTGGCTGCGCCATGACTATCATGAGGATTATGACCAGTGAAAATTGACCCTGTGCAGATCAGGTTCCCCCAGATCAAATCAATATATTTGCCAAATTTTGGCCATCTCCCCTGTTCAGATCAGCTTCCACTGATCCATTTGGCCATTTTTCAGAGTTGATTTTCACTGGGGATTATGGGTGGCACCTGTCATAAAATTACTCTCTTTGGGCACACATCAACATAAAAAAACAGCTTTTTAAAAATGTCCACCTGAACTTATTTATGCAACACACTGTATTGCATACTAGTGGCCATATTACTACCTACTTTTTGCCAGGGCAGTTAGTAGGAATCACCCACCAACACTGAGAGCCCTGAACATACAAACAGGCCATAGTTGATGGAGCCTGCTTATGGGCCGATGAGGGATAATGACCCTGTGTTGATGAATTGGCCGATGTCATCCCCACTATTGAGGTAGCGAAGGGTCGGCCAGCGACGTAAATTTAGCACAGCCAGATCAGCAGGAAGTAAGCCCAGAGAGAGTAGGTGGTATATCGGCTGATGGATGATAGCTATGCAAGGTCGGCTGACAGTTTTGAATGTTCCTGGGTTTGTGATCAGCCGAGGGCCTTAAATTCTGATTTGAGGGGTCAGCTGGTGGGATTCACATTATTGTAGTTATGGTTTGGCTGATTAATCGAGCAAATGGATACAGCTACCCAGTCAGCCGACGAAACTGGACAATTCATGAACTCTGGATCAGCCAACCTTTTACCCCTTTTCAAGATGGATTGGTATCTGTTTTCCCCTTCGCTTTTATTTTAGGCAGCCGAGCACGGTTGCTTGAGCCAGACCCAGTCGTTCCTGCTCAGTTAATATTTCTACCATGTTATCTTTATAGGCAAATTCACTTGTCCAAGACAACATCACAGGGCATTCAGTAGCTGTGCTATGGAACCATAAAAGTACAACATGGACAATTGTCCTATGGGTCATAGGGCTACCCAAATGGGCCCAATGCTCTGGACATCACTATGGGGCCATGGGTGGGCCCAGTTCCTTAAAGATACCTAAGGGTGAATGTTGGGCCCAAATGTCAGGCCAAACCAAATCCTGCCAAATAGGCATTTGGCCCAGTTATGGTCATTTGAGTGGGTTAACTTAGCCTAAGGATAGTTGTTGGGCCCAATATTGAGAGTCCCAATGGCTGTATGATGGGCCCAAAGTGTTGGGAAGCTGAAGAATTTTACCTGGTTTTTTTGCACCGGACTCCCAGTATTTTAGTGAAACTTGCAGTGATTCGGAACTTGCGACAGGTCGGAACTTTTGGGGGTTGAGTGGAACTTTTGGGTTGAGCAGAACTTTTGGGTTGAGCAGAACTTTTGGGTTGAGCAGAACTTTTGGTTTACAGAACATCTGAAAAGGACTCTGGATGTTTGCATGAATGTTCTGAAAAAAATGCGAAATGCCCGGAACATTAATTGGGGACATCCAAAACACATCCTGGGTGTCCACATAAATGTTCCGGGAAAATGCGAAATGCCTGGTACATTAATTGGAATACACACTGGACATCCAAAAAAACACCCTGGATGTCTGCATAAATGTCCCGAATAAATACACAGGACATCCAAAACGCACCCGGTATGTCCCGGAACATTAATTGGAATATATGCAGGACATCCAGAAAGCGCATGAACATTGATTCAGGACATCCGAAAAGCACTCTAAATGTCCACATAAATGTTCCGGAAAACTGCGAAATGCCCGGAACATTAATTAGAATACACACGGGACATCCAAAAAACATCCTGGATGTCCACATAAATGTTCCGAAAAAAATGCGAAATGCCCGGAACATTAATTGGAATATATGCGGGACATCCAGAAAGCGCACAAACATTGATTCAGGACATCTGAAAAGCACCCTGAATGTCCACATAAATGTTCCGGAAAAATGCGAAATGCCCGGAACATTAATTAGAATACACATAGGACATCCAAAAAACATCCTGGATGTCTGCATAAATGTTCCGAAAAAAAATGCGAAATGCCCGGAACATTAATTGGAATATATGCGGGACATCCAGAAAGCACATGGTCATTGATTCAGGACATCTGAAAATCACCCTGGATGTCCATATGAATGTTCCGGAAAAATGCAAAATTCCTGGAACATTAATTAGAATACATATGGGACATCTGAAAAACATCCTGGATGTCTGGATAAATGTCCGGAAAAAAATGCGAAATGCCCGGAACATTAATTGGACTATACACAGGACATCCAAAAAGCACCTTGGATGTCCCAGAACATGAATTGGAATATATATGGGACATCTGTTAATTGGAATATACATGAGACATGCAAAAAGCACACGAACATTGATTCAGGACATCCGAATGGCACCCTGGATGTCCATGTAAATGTTCCGAAAAAATGCGAAATGCATGGAACACTAATTGGGACATCCGCAAAGCATTCTGCATGTCCACAATTGTCTGAAGTTCCATTGTATGAACTGAATGCCATTGAACGACCTCATCTACAAGTGAACATCACCAAGTTCTGCAAAGTGAGAGAACATCAGCATTTTCTGCAAAGTGCATAAGGACCTCCATGCTTGATATCTTGGTTATCTGAGTGATTTTATACATTGCTTTTGGGTACTAGAAATTGGGGGAATAGCTCATGCACATCCTAGGAAAAGCTCATAGGCACTTTATCTTT
>NW_001889920.1:208640-217814 GCF_000143565.1 Laccaria bicolor S238N-H82
ATCTGGTAGGAATCAGTGGAGAAATGGAAAGTATTGCTAAAATCAATGACAATGTTCATCATTTGGTTGCCATGTCACCATCAGTGATGTTGCAGCTGCATTCTGTTGTCCTACATGGGTGGTTGTCTTTGTTTGTGGGTGCTTGGTTGTCTTCATGCAGGGGGCAGTTGTTTTCCTTTGTGGGCAGTTGTTTTCATACATGGGCAGTCGTCTTTGTTTGTGGGCATGCATCTTCATTAATGGGTGTGGTGCTCACATTGTCTCTGTCCCCCTCTTTGTGTCCTCATTTTGTGGTGGTGGGTGCTTGCATCATGTCCACCTCGTTGTATAGTCGCTTTCATCTGGTGGCCTCGTCATTGTGTCCTTGCTCTGTGTCATTGTTGATGTGTCATCACCCCTACCCTGGTGGGGCAAACATGCGACAGGGGGGCTGTGGCATGATATTGTTGTTTGTCCATTGGGTGCCATGTCACTGCCAGTGACATGGCACCTGGTTTCCATATGGGCAGTTCAAGATGGTGGTGGTGGTTTTTGTGGGTGGTGGTGGCCGTTTCTGTTGGGTGTTGTGTTGTGGATGTTGTGGGTGGTGTTGTCAGGTTGTGGTCATGGTGGTTGACATTAGTTTGTGGTGTCTACAGAAATTTGGTGGGTGCTCGTCATTTTCCATGGGTGGTTGTGCAGGGTGGTTGTTGCTTTTCATGTGTGGTTAGGGTGGGTGCTCATTGCAGTTCATTGATGGTGGTGGGCACTTGTCTTTTCTCTGACATGGGTTGCCATTGTTTGGGGTTGTGGTGCCATGGTGTTGTTGTCATGGTCGTGGTGCCATCTAACATGCTGGTTCCAGGCACACTTTACTTATGTCTGCAAAGAAAAGTCCTTTAATTGATTTACAAACTTATCCACTACCTCAGATGCTAATGGGAGTGCGACAGCTGGTAAAAGCAGGGGATAATTCCTTACATTTCAGCCTGCACGTGTCCTCCTTTTATACTATTCTATGTTTTCTATTTATATTTACATGTCCATGCATTGTTGGACAAATTAATTTTGGTTTGTAGTAAAGGTTTGAAGTGGCCCAGTTGTGTGTGGCACAACTGGACTGACTTCTTTTAAGTTTTTGTAGTGTTTTCTCTATTATAGTTCATAGTTTTCTCTCTTGGGAGGAGGCTCTGGAATATTCTTCAAGGCCGAACACTCCTGGGTCAATGATGCCATGGTGCCCATGATGCGTATCACCACATGATTTCTTTGATCATGCTTCATAGCATGTGACTAGTTGCCTTCTTATGTTGGGAATAGTGCTTGGAAGTCCGGTTCGGTCCAAGCTGAAAAAAACCGAACCGAACCGATGTAGACTGGTCCAGAGCAGTTTTTTACGGTTTTGTGTGGTTGCAAGACTGGTCTGAACCAGTTGCGGTTCAGACCAGTCAACAACCGGTCCCAGACCGGTCTTGTAGATAGCAAACAGGATAGATAATGATTACACTACGTCCACATTTATAGAACCTGCTTTCATATAGTGTTTACAGGTCCGGTCCATAGGACCGAAAAAAACCGGTGGACCGAACTGAACCGGACCATGGTCCGGTCTTTTTTTCGGTTGCAGTTGCCCAAATTTGGGGTTGGTCCAGTTGCTGGTTGCCTCATTTCAAAAATCTTTTAAAACCGTTCAAAGACTGGTTTAAATCGGTTGCAACCGGTTAAACGGTCGCCTTGTAACCACATCTATTACCTTTAATTGGGTTTTTAGTTCATCAAAAACAGTTAAGAACTGAGAAAGATATAACTAAATCCATTTTGGCACAAATACTTGTTTGTGCAACTTGTACTAGAATGACTTTAATTCTAACTCACTCAAACTTTCATCATTTTGCTTGATTCAATTTTTGGATATTGACATTTTAAGTATGAAAATATACTCACCATCTATCAGTATATGGTATGCATCAAATAATTTACAGTTGCCACATTACATTTTGCCCGAGTCTTTAGGAGATGTAATTCGGTTTCAGTCATAGCTATGTCAAACCTTCACTAAATTTCTTAAGAATTGGTGGAATGATGGGTATTTATATGATAATAATTGAGATACAAATGGTTTATATTGGTATGACAAATTTTACACAAAAAGACCGGTCTGACTCAGTTTGAATGCGGTCCATGGACTGCAAAAGACCGGTCCTAGGTGGTCCGGTTCAGTTCCCTCAATATCTGGGTCAGTCCTAGACCGGTTGCGGTCTGCGGTTGCCTGTTTTCGAGGCAAAAAACCAGACTGAACTGGACCTGCAAACACTACTTTCATACATTAGTAGTATGTCATTGTTCACATCACCCTCATTCAGTGTTGGATGTGGGTGGAGTTGACATGGAGCAGTTGGGTCAACGTGGCGAGGTTGACATTGGGGGCAGGATAGCAAGGTTTGGGCGAGGTCAGGTGTGAGGTCGATGGGCAGATAATATGGGTGTCGATGTGGTGGTAGTCGATGATATGGCAGGTTGGCAGAGATATGGGTGAGTGGAGAAGCCGTGTGATGGGCTCTGCAATGCACCTGGTAGGTCTACCACAAGCACTGCTGCCATGCCATTGGGATCCCAATCGTGGTCACATCTGCTGACGTACCTCAGGGGTCTCCCATAACATGGGCCCCTCGCATTTCCACACCCCTCTGCACTCGCCATAATCCTTCAAATAGCGCCTACATCCCTTGTTGGGAGGGGCGAGGCTTGTGTTGCTGGCATCGAAAGCAAGTGCAGGGGGACCTAAACAGTGAGGATAAGGTTAGTAAACATAATTTAGATATAAAATACAAACCTCTCATTCACGTCCTGTTGTGTCTGCCAAAACGAGAGGGACGTTGCAAGAGGAAACAAGAGTGGAAGGCAAGATCAACAGTCTGGCATCATTGATCTTAATTCAAACTCTGCTCTCGATGATAGTTGTGCAATCAATGGTTGTCTTTCACAGCTGTTTGCATGCATGAATCGAAATTTCGTTTTTGAATATATATAGTACATACTCAGCTTGTTCAGGCTGGAAAGACTGGTTGAGACCGGTCAAACCAGTCTTTTGTCGGTCTTGAAATTTCAAACATCCTGAGAGACCGAAGACTGGACCGTGGTTGCGGTCTTTAACAGTCCTGGGTGGTCTGGGTCCGGTTCGGTCTCAGTCTTTTTGAAGTCTTGGGACTGGACTTCCAAGCACTAGTTGGGAATATGTCAAGTTATACACTCATGTGTTACTCATCGAATTACATTGTTTAATCCATATTAGCAACAAACCCTGGTTTCGTGTAAACTCCAACACTCTGTGCCGAGGTGTGTTTACTCTACAACCCTTTTACAGTGAACTATTGGCAACGGGACCAACCCCAAATTGGAGCAACTGCAACCGAAAAAAAGACTGGTCCATGTTCCAGTTCAGTTCAGTCCACTGGCTTTTTGTGGTCCTATGGACTGAACCTTTAAACACTATTCAGTAGGCTTCGAGTATATTGAGGTGGCCCAGTCACGTGCCAACCACAATTCCTACTACCTTAAGACATGCACATTTCTTGGATGAAGACTTTAATTCACTAGATCGGGCTGTATCTAATGGTATTTGTGATCACTGTAATGTTCAACCCAACATGAACCAGCTCATCTAATTGCTTGGCAACCATTTGAAGTTGTTGTTCCTGTTTCCTCATGTCAGAATTATTTGTTGACAAGAATAACTCATTGCCTCATCATTGTTGCCATGGCAAAAGGTGATTGATCTTTATCTTCTTACCTTGGCGACAATGTATAATATTTACTGGTCATTCCTGCAAGGATCATGAGCAACAAAACTTCAATGTAAATCTTGCCAATGCTTATTAAATGTTTATTCCACAAATATACAGATGCATTACTTCATTCCCTTGACAGAAATTTTGAGTTGAATAGGTGAACTATTTTATGGAATATCTGTTTCTCACAAAAAAAAGTGATGGCTATTTTACTTCTCCTTATCACAATTCCTGGGCATGATTTTTATTTATTTATTTACCAGGAGGAAATCTTCTGTAGGAAATTCATTTTACTCAACTTGCAAAAGACTGATGAATATTTTACATCTTTCATATCACCTTCCTGCTGCAAAAAACTTGCAATAATGAATAATCATATTTAACTCCAGTTTTTTGGTATAAATGTGAAATCAAAGATTTAACGTAGTCATTTGCATTTTATCACATTTTTACCAGGGGACAATAGCTGTTTGCCCCTTGTGGAAGTACCAAGGTACAAGTGGTCAGTGAACATAAGTGGCACACACACACCTGTAAGATGGTATATGTTCCATGATGAAAACTCATTCACACATATACATACTTATTTACAGACAAGCTCATCTTGTACTGCTCAACTTTATGGGTTTGATGAGCCTGCCATCTGGCTATGAAAAGAAAACAAGAGTTCATGAGTCACCAGATGAGATGGGAAGGGAGGGTAATGGGATTCCATCTTGGATGAAGCATGCCATCACACATTTTCTAGGCTATACAGTCTGTATTAGAGTAGAAATACATGTTTGACAAATGGAAAACAATGGAAATTCTTCACAATGGTGGGTGATATGCCATGTCCTACATATGGATAAAAAAGGAAATTTGCCTTATTTGGTAAGGCATAGTAAGATTCTTTTCCTCCACTAGGACCATTCTACTATATAAGGAGATAAGCTGACCAATAATCTCCTTATTTGGTAACCTCCTTTGCTTTATAACACTCTGCATGTCCCTCACTCTGGGTGTGTCCATTTCATAACCTGAAAAGCAGCAGTTCAACTTTTTCCTCATAAAACTGCCTTGCTTGTCCTCCTTGTAATTACTACCTCATTTGTTATCCTCAATTTCCATGAAAAATAGCCATGCAGCTATTATACTTCCCCCATGTCCCTCTGGGTGTGTCTTTTTTGAAATGTGAGAACCAGCTATTCAACTTTTTGTTAATAAAACCTACTCTTGATTTCCCCATCCCAGGTGAGCACCTCTAACCCACTACCACCTCTTTCTTTAAGTGAAGTCAAACCACCCACCTTTCACATGAATAAGCCCCAGGCTTGTGCAGTCACAGTCCCTCCAACCATCTCAAAGAAGTCTGCCAATACAATAGAAGATACTACTGAAAAAATACTTTGGACAAAGCAAAATCTGCATGTATGATTTTTTCACAAAGTGTGAAGTCTTGGCTGATAGTTATCCTATAGCACTACAAACTGACAGACCTGCCTCTAAGTTAGAAGGAGTACCCCTCCCTTCAGCAGGCTCTAACAAACCTTGGAGCACTAAATCTTGAATGGCTGGGTCTGAGTGAATGGCCAAATTGAGAGCAGCAGTTGCACAGAAAAGCTCATCACTTCTTTGTCAATAAATCTTGTACAATCAAACCTAAACTTGAAAACATTTCCCTTGATGTCCAGGAACACTTGGACCCTCAATGTAAAACTGGCCAGTTTTATGACAAGAATATAAATCCTCTTGCTGTTTACCTTGGTATAAGGGTTGTAGGAGGTAAGGGACAAGCTGACGGTGAACTCAAAGATGAGGGTCAAGGATTGACAGCTCTTCCAAAGGCAAAAAAAGCACCTGAGAAGGATAAACTTGGAAAGGATGATTATGAAAAGGCAAGTAATTCTCTCATTTCATATATATAATACCAATAAAACTTCTAGTGTCACATTCACCTTACAGGAGATTATGAAGAGCAGTACATTGGCAGGACCAGGAAGGATGTAGAAGCAGAGATGAAATCCAACTCCAATCTGAGGATTGTGGAGGATGGGCTCAGTGTAGGCATACACCCATTTCCTTAATGTTGATCCTAATGCTATCTTCAATATGGATCTGCATATATCTTACAGCCTTAACCACTGAGTCAAGTCAATGTGCAAGACAACATTGGTCAGTATAGTTTAGTCTGCCCCATTTTGTTACAAAGATGGGTAAAAATTAAAAAGTGTATCAGTGCTGAGTGTATTGCAGCCTTAACCACCAAGCCAAGTCAAAGCCAATGTTGGTCAGTATCTTTGGGCCGGCTGCTGCACAATGTTTCTGGGGCTATGGTTCTCATCATCATCATGATGAGAAGATCGGGACATGAGCATTGAGAGCTAGATGTGTGATGGCATTCGTTCAGATCAGATTGATCATTCTGCTATAGTCTCACAACTCACTTCAGTCACCCACTGACAACTGACTATTAGTCTTGCAAACTCCATCAATACTATGGGACTAAATGTCAGGGTGTATATCTATATTGTATATATTCTGGGGCTTGTATATCTCCACTTTTACCTAAATATATTTTGTTGTCCAATGTCACACTAAATATATTTCTAGTGTGTCACACACCCCAAAATATATTTCCTCACTGGAATGGACTCCAAATATATTTCTTGTCTAGGATGGACTTGGGATATATTTTGCAGCTAGGGTTTACTAAGGATATATTTTTTCAGCCACAAGGGGTGTCTGGGGTCCTATATTTAAGAGAAAAACTTGGGTTTTTTTTGACGGATATTTATTAATAGCTTTGACCCATGTGTAGTATATGCATTGATGTGCACACTATTTCCTAATTGGGCCATTTCCCAATTAAGAAAAGCGTTACACTTTTTTTTGACACACCTGATGTCAGGCACAGTGCACATTTAGGTTGGGAACTGTTTCCCACGCTTTTTGGGCCAGAAGAGTTAATGGCTAGCAGGGTGTTGTCATTGTTAATGACAATGTCTGCACTATTTCCTAATTGGGCCATTTCCTAATTAAGAAAAGCGTTACACTTTTTTCTGACACACCTGATGTCAGGCACAGTGCGCATTTGGGTGGGGAACCATTTCCCACGCTTTTTGGGCCAGAAGAGTTAATGGCTAGCAGGGTGTTGTCATTGTTAATGATGATGTCCGCATATTTCCCAATTGGGAAAGTCATTACATAATATCAGTTTGGTTTGTAGTGTCCGCTTTTTTCATTAGAACACTTTGTAGTGTCCGCTTTTTTCATTAGAAGAATGTGTAGTGTCTGCTTTATTCATTACAAATTTGTGTAGTGTCCATTTTTTTCATTACAACACCTTGTAGTGTCCGCTTTATTCATTACAAATTTGTGTAGTGTCCGCTTTTTTCATTACAAATTTGTGTAGTGTCCACTTTATTCATTACAACACTGTGTAGTGTCTGCTTTATTCATTACAAAATTGTGTAGGGTCCGCTTTTTTATTACAACACTGTGTAGTGTCTGCTTTATTATTACAACACTGTGTAGTGTCTGCTTTATTGAGGACTTTACACTCCCCCACATATTCCGGTTGGACTCCAGATGGACTCCAGCGGACTCCAGATGGATTACTGCTCTTCATCCAGTATTTTTTCTATTTTTTTCTTTGGTGGCAACCCAGCCAAATGTTAGATCTGGACTGCATGGACTCCACCTCATAACACAGTCAACCAGCCAGACTCCATAGTCCAGCAAGTGTTTACACTTTCTGTTTATTTATTATTGTTATTATTAGACAAGGAAAAAAGAATGTCATGACCAGGAATTGAACACTCAATCACTTGGACAGCTTTTACTGCTGCAATAAACCATTACACCATGAAGGCTTTAATAGCTTCACAATTTTCACACATCATATACCCTCGCTCCCGGCATGTTCTGAAAGCTGGCCAAACACGTTGGCTTTGTTGCCACGTCATTGTCTTTTGTCTTCCCACCACCACCTTCCCATCATATCCAACCTCGTTCGGCACACCCAACCACCACAACTCACAACAACGGCAACCCCACGCAACAACATCACACCCCACCAATGCCAACAATAGCCCATGACCACCACCAAGGCCGACGACAGGATGGCAACAGCGACCCAGCACCACCCACGACACGATGACGTGTCAATAACATGCGACAACGATGACACATGAGGACAAAGACATGCAACAATGACAACACGCGACAACGACAGCACGTGACAATGACAACAATACATGACAACAACAACGATGCGTGACAACAACAACAACAAAACGTGACAATGACCACGACCACAACATGCGACAATGATGACACACGACAATGATGACAACATGCAATGATGACAACACGCGACGACAACGAACGGCTGCCCTGGGATGACAACACAATGCCCACAGAGGATGCGATGAGGGCCAAGCACCACCACTCCTTGCCCCCTTCATTACTCACCACCTCCAATGCTGCTCACCACTCCCTCCCCCTTCCATTCCTCTCTCCCCCCTCCATTCCACTCTCTCCCCCCTCTCCCTCCCTTCCACTCTCCCTCCATTCCACCCTCCCTTCTCCCTTTCCCTTGCCCTCCATTCCATTCGTGATTTTTGCTTGTTGTGGCTTGCATGGTGAAGACAATTTGTGAATTGTTTCCCAATAGTCCTCCTCTGTACAAATCGGTAAATTGCTGAGGTCATAGCTAGCAGGCCAAGAGGGATTATATTCCTTGTTCTGAGGAGGGCTCATTGGATAGTAAAGGGCTTGTGCACCTCTACTTCGACTCGCTTTTGCACCTTGTGTGTGAGAAAAGTGGTCACTGAAAATGGCAGAATGGCCTGCCATTCCATTTAGCTTTGATGAACCGAGCATATCACCCAATCCTATGGTTATGTACACATGGTTTGTAAAATAGGATGAGTCTATGGCATCCTAAATCCACAGGCCTTCACTGGCACATGCCATTTCTTCAAACAATGGGCACAAAAATGATTCAATGTCCCCAGGCGAGTTTGGCAGTACTTTACAGTGCCCCACCTATTCCTGCAGGAATTCAGTCATTACACTGGAATCCTCTGAACTCCTGTAAATTTATACATGTCCTGATTAGCTAAAAGTCATGTGACTTCATAACCAACTTAATACTCAAAATTCCTTATAAAATTTGAAGTCAATAAATCAAATTATAATGTATTTAAAATGACATAAAACATATTTTATTATATACTACTACATACAGTCTATATTTAAGGAAGGAGCAGTACAAGGAAAGGGGGTGGGGACAAGTAGGGAGGGGTGGAGAGTTATGGAGGGAGAGGGGAGTGATGGAGCGGGGAAGGAGTGGTGGAGGGAGGATGGAGAGGGAGTAAGGGAGGGGGAGGGGGTGGTATCATCACCTCATTTCATGGATATC
>NW_001889920.1:217864-220261 GCF_000143565.1 Laccaria bicolor S238N-H82
TGGGCACTGGGGGTTGTTTCATGGGCGTGGGGCTGTTTTTTGTGGGTGCTGGGTGTGTTTCGTGGGCAGGGTGGTGCCCTAGTGTGTTGTGGGTGTGTTGTGTGGGTGTGGTGGGCTCTTGTGGATGGTGGTGGGCCACGTTGTTGTTGTCATCTGTTGGTTGCAACGTGGCAGCTGGAACAGTGAGCATTGGGGGGTGAGGGGACCGCATACTCACCTGATGACAAACAAATCCCAGTCAAGGTCTTCCAGGCCAGCCCCAAAAATACTGACACAGCGGCAAAAAATATGAATGCCCCCAAAACTAGCCCCACAACATCAACAAGCAAACAAATCATTCCCTTAAATTCCTCAATGACAATGGCAACAAAAAAGTGTGTGTCTGGTCCAACGATGTCTGACAAGTCAACAGCCACCAAAAGCGAGACTAGTTTCCAAGGAAAGTAGCAGCTTACTGATAGGCATTGCCACCAAACTGGCCAAGTTTTAGCCTTCTTCATGCTTCATAAAATATGGCGCGACATATGTGATAATGTGTCTTGGACAATGTAGGGGTCACATCGTTCGCTGACCAAAAGTTTCCATCAGTCCTAAGGCTGTATACGGCTAGCAGACATTCAATTGTGATGTCCCACTTGGTATTGCTTGATCCAGATTGCTTCCATGGGTAGAGAAGTGGCATAATGAAGCCGTGGAATGCATCGATTGGGTCAACATTGATATCTTCATCCTCCATGTTACCGTCATCACCCCAGCCATCACTGCTTCCATCCACACCTTCACCACCCCCCCCATTGCTTTTCCTGTCCACATAAATGTTCCAAAAAAAATGCAAAATGCCTGGAATGTTAATTGAAATATATGCGGGACATCCAGAAAGCACATGGTCATTGATTCAGGACATCTGAAAAGCACCCTGGATGTCCATATGAGTGTTCCGGAAAAATGTAAAATTCCTGGAACATTAATTAGAATACATATAGGACATCTGAGAAACATCCTGGATGTCTGGATAAATGTCCTGAAAAAAATGCGAAATGCCCGGAACATTAATTGGACTATACACAGGACATCCAAAAAGCACCTTGGATGTCCCAGAACATGAATTGGAATATATATGGGACATCTGTTAATTGGAATATACATGAGACATGCAAAAAGCACACGAACATTGATTCAGGACATCCGAATGGCACCCTGGATGTCCATGTAAATGTTCCGAAAAAATGCGAAATGCATGGAACACTAATTGGGACATCCGCAAAGCATTCTGCATGTCCACAATTGTCTGAAGTTCCATTGTATGAACTGAATGCCATTGAACGACCTCATCTACAAGTGAACATCACCAAGTTCTGCAAAGTGAGAGAACATCAGCATTTTCTGCAAAGTGCATAAGGACCTCCATGCTTGATATCTTGGTTATCTGAGTGATTTTATACATTGCTTTTGGGTACTAGAAATTGGGGGAATAGCTCATGCACATCCTAGGAAAAGCTCATAGGCACTTTATCTTTCTTGCCACAGGAAGGTTATCTGTCCTAGAATATCATACTCTTCATTTCAAGACCTTCACATTGTCTCAGGAGATTTAACTAGAAACCAGAGTCCTATATGGACACCGGGGTGCTTTTCTGACATCTTGTGGATATTAAATGTTATTCCCCAGACATTTTACATTTTTTTCGGGACATCCAGAGTTGTTTTTGAGGTCCAGTGAATTTAAACTATTGCCCGGGAGATTTTGCATTCTCCCAGGACATTTATATCGATACCAGGGTTGCTTTTCTAATGTCATGTGGATGTTAAAACTATTGCTCCATAGATTTCACATTTCTGGGACATTTATATGGACACCAGTGTTGCTTTTTTGACATCTTGTGGGTAAGAAAAGTCATGCCCCAGACATTTCGCATTTTTCCGGGACATCCAGGGGTGTTATTTGGATGTCCTGTGGGTATTTAAATCAATGCTTTGGACATTTCACATTTTCTTCGGACATTTACATGGCTACCATGGTTGTTTTTCTGATGTCCCATTATGCAAGGGCTTTTTGGATGTCCTTTGTATATTGAAAGTAATGCTCCGGACATTTCGCACTTTTTTCGGGACACTTATACCACTACTAGGGTTGTTTATCTGGTGTTCTGTAGATAATCAAGTTATTGGTCTGGACATTTCGCATTTTTTCGGGACACTTATACCGCTACCAGGGTTGTTCTTCTGGCGTTCCGTAGATAATCCTGGTCATTTCGAATTTCTCCAAAACATTTATGTGAGTGCTTTTTGGATGTCCTTTGTATATTGAAACTAATGCTCCGGACATTTCGCATTTTTCCAGGACATTTATACCAGTCCCAGGTTGTTCTTCTGATGTTCCATAGATAATCAAGTTAT